>NW_022196898.1:78835036-78836156 GCF_008632895.1 Mastomys coucha
AAGTGCTGGGATTAAAGGCATGCACCACCACTGCCCAGCTGCAAGTGCCTAGTTCAATAAAGTGAGTTCCTGCTTTGATAAGACTCCCAGCCCAGGTGTGTTTGTTTTGGGTCATCGACACTCACCATACGGCTCAGCCCAGGTTCTCTCCTCTCACCAGGACCTGCCGGCAGAGAGCCAACAGGGGACGATTGAAGATTGACTTAATTGAAAAACTGACAGCTACCCTCTCTTGTATATGATATAACTTTGTTTATGATGTTTCCTAAATATTCTCTTACTTTCACTAATAGCTCTAGATGGCAGAAAGTCAAGTTATACCTGTATGCATCCAGCTTTCTAGGGATGGATTTTTCCCCCCAATTAAATACAGGGCATTCCTACCAGGTAATGGGACATTTTCTGCTTGTTCCATGACAGAACTTTTCCTGGGGAGACACAGCACTCACTTCTTCTCATTCCAGACAGGGAACCCACGATAGACTAATGTATTGGTAACACCAAATTCCAGTTTGGTCAATCCATGAGTTTTTATTGGAATGACAGACACCAATATGGGTGCGGGGTTACTTACAGGAGTAGAAATGACTAAGAGACCACTGCATCACCAAAGCCCACCATAGCATGAGTGACAGCTCACACACACTGGGAACCTGGAGTACATTGCATAGCATAGATAGCTCAATAGGTTGAGAACGTCCTTTGCAGGTGCCTTAGTTGATCTAAACCTCTTCCTGCCAGCTTGGCCGGCCTCTACTTCTTCTAGGCACCTAATCTGGACTGCAAGTTTTCATGGCAGCTTGGCTCTTTTGCATCTTTATTGCTCATGCTAGCAGGGAGGGAGCTTTTGAAGCTGGTCAGTTTCAGGGACTTCCTGGAGCTTTTTTGAGTTGTTTAAGGAGCTCCCTGGAGGATAGACTGTTTTAATCTTGGAGGAAACTGTTACACAACGCTGCTACATCTTCTCCTTTAAACAGATCAAGAAAGTTATGACCAGGAACAGTACAGGAAGGGAGCACAGGAGAGTCTTGGGCAAGGAAACAAAAAAGATGGTGACAGCATTCAGGAAAATGATCGGTTTGTTTTTTTTTTTTTAATCTAAATGGGATTTAAAACCTGT
>NW_022196898.1:78836254-78845334 GCF_008632895.1 Mastomys coucha
CTGAAATCCTTCTGGTTTTACATGGGTTTTGCCTGACGCTGTTGGTAACTGTATACGCAAAATATCTTAAGTAAGATTGTTATCAGGAGTACTGTTAAGTTACTCAATTTGTAAAACCACAATTGTGCAGCTGGTTTGTAAGTCCCCAGAGAAGTACAAGCCACACATCATATCTTTTCAGGGTCAGTGAGCAAGAACAGATTGGATTCAGGGATTAAGGAGGTTTTGTAAAATACCAATTGAAAGAGAGAGCAGAAACACTATTCATACTATCTAGTTGCACAACCCCACTGGGTTACCTCAACACTTGCTCTGCTTTAACTTACTGCTTGCTGTGATGTACTCCTTTAAATGCTGGCTGTATATGCATTACATACTTTTGTTTTTTGAGTCAGCGTCTTTCTATATAGCTCTGGTTGGCCTGGCACTAGGTATGTAGATCAGGCTGGGCTTCAGCTCACAGAGCTCCACCTGTCTTTGCTTCCCAAGAGTTGGAAATGAGGGTGTGTGCCACCATGAGTATCTGCATACTTCTTTAGATGCATAATCTCCCGTGCCTTCATAGGGTATAGACTGAGATTATAATACCTGCACCAAATATAAGGTACTCCATCAGCACTGTATCTACTGTGTGGCCGCTGGTCAGTAAGTCCCTGAGGCCCTTATAATAACTGGAGCTCAGTGTGCTGCCTGCTATTGTGTCGGAGTGGACCCTGTGAAGGTTCTCTCTGAATTAGCCAATCCTTGATTGCCTTACCAGCAGAAAGCTGAGTACTGGCTTCATTATTTGGTGGTGTTATTCTTATGGCTCATTACCTGCCTCAGTATTTTGTAGACGTACACCTTTCTCACTTGCCGATTGGCTTAATAAAGATCTGATGGTCAATAGCTAGGCAGAAAAGGGAAGTGCATTTCCTGGCTGAGAGAGGGTCTCTGGGAGAAAAAAACAGAGGTGGGAAGATTCACCAGTGGGATGTGGGGAGGTCGGAAGTGCAGGAAGTGAGAACGAAGTAACAGGCCATGTGGAAGGACATGGGACTAGATTAGTTGGGTTAATTAAGTTAAATGGGCTAGCTGGGAGGCAGCCTAAGCTAAGGCCTAAGCTTAAATAGTAAAATTAATAAGTCTCTGTGTAATTTTGTGCTGGCAGTATTATTGACCATTAGCAGCTCTGCCAACACATCCCAAGGCTAAGCCTGGCCAAAGTACTGTTTGCTACATGTAGCCTTTCCTGTTTTATACGACGGCTAAAGAGATCTCCCCTCTTCACCAGGTACCACTTTTATCCACCTCTCAACCATTGGTTGTACATACTTACTGGGATGGGTCTTGAGGAGATGTAGCCAGCTCCCCCACCCCCTTAAAACACCTACATCTCAATGTAAAAGCGGAACTTCAAAAGTAAGAGAGTCCAGTTTTATCTGGACAGAGGTGTGTCAGGATTGGGACAAATATCTTGTTTGATTCCAAAATCAAAACAGGTCAGTGTCCTTCAACTGGGGACAGTGGGGACAGGAGAGCGCATGTTCCCACTGTGCAGTAAAAAAAAAAAAAAAAGCTCTGCACCCCACAGCATGGATAAATCTCAACAAAACCATCATGCCGAGTGAAGACACTCGTGCAAAAGTAGAGTATGTATTGCATTCTTTCATCTATATGACGTTCCAGAGCTGGCAGAACTAACCCGGGTGGTCAGGCTCAGAACAGGCTATGGAAAGGCAGGAAAGGAAGAACTCTTCTGGAGTGGTTTAGGAATGATCTGGCCTTCGATAGGCAAGCTAGTTACTTGGTGTATGCATTTGACTGAATGTGAACGGAAGTGTCAAGTAAAAAATAAAAATAAATAGAAACCAGTGTCTGGAAAAAAAATGGCATGAAAGGGAGGCTAGAAGACTCAGCAGACTTGATGTCTGAGATGTACTCTCTGAAAAGGGGGGCCAGGGCATGGCATGTGATGTACTTTTGTAGAATCAGCAGTGAAAAAGGGGGTGATTAAATAGTAAAACTCCCTTAAATACCCTTAGTTGGACAGCTGTGTTGCTGAATCTCGATGGTTTATGTTTATTGTTGAAATCCTTGTTGACCTCTGCTCTCTTCCTCCTTCCATTCATCATATGGACATTACAAAGGCCCTCAGCCCAAACATGGCTGACACTCCAGGGTCCTCCAGCTCTGTGTGCTCCTTCTCCAGGGTCCTCCAGCTCTGTGTGCTCCTTCTCCAGGGTCCTCCAGCTCTGTGTGCTCCTCCTCCAGGGGACTGTGGGGGTTAGCCCCGCCTGTCAGGACAAGCAAACCCCTGACTGACACTCCAGGGTCCTCCAGCTCTGTGTGCTCCTTCTCCAGGGGACTGTGGGGGTTAGCCCCACCTGTCAGGACAAGCAAACCCCTGACTGACACTCCAGGGTCCTCCAGCTCTGTGTGCTCTTTCTCCAGGGGACTGTCGGGGTTAGCCCCGCCTGTCAGGACAAGCAAACCCCAGAGAGTAAAGGATGTCTGCAGGGTAAAGGCCAAGCAAGTGTTTGCCTCAATAAAACACGTTACTTCCAGGGTTCAAGTAATTGTACTGTGTCCTGAGCCCTAGAAGGAAGCCTGCTTCTGTCAATAAGGATCAAGGACATCAAAAGAAAAAATGTTTTTAAAGGATTTTAAAAATAGATTTTGTAGAAAAATGGAAAATACAGGACACTGTAAAGTGGGAAATACTTTTCATCTTTTAGTACTGGAAGGCAATTTTTTATTACATTTTGTATATCTTGTCATTGTAAATATTTCTATTTACAATATTAATATATTTGTTGACACATGGATGAAACATTTGAAGTAGAAGACAGGTAGTACTATGCTCAGAACATTCAACTCACATGCCTTCCTCTTCTAGGGAAGGGATTGACACTTGTTTTCCATCTAGGGTGCTGTTTAATAGCCCAGTTATCTTTGATTATCTTAGAGCCAGGCCTCACCTGAATCACCCATCCTTATGAAACATGACCCATGCACTATGCAAAAGAGCCTGACTATCTTACTCTTTACAAACCCGTCCTGCATAGATCATTGACCTGAGCATTGTTTCTTCCATCAATAGAAACTACTTTTGTAGAAGAGGTCACAGGTGTTAGCATTCCGTATAGACTCCACCCCCACAGATACCTGGCAGCAGCCAGGTATGTTCCTCCCCATGGTTACCTGGCAACCGCCAGGTAGGCCTGGCTCTATAAAAGGGGCTGCTTGCCCCCTCCTCTCTCTTACTCCTGCTTCTCTCCCTTGCCTCTTCCTCCCTTGCTCTCTCCCCATTCCCTTCCCCCCTCTCTCCACGTGGTCATGGCCATCCCCTACTTCTCTACTCTCTCCTTCTCTCTGCCTTTCTCTGCCTCTACTACCCTCTTAACTCCCCTCCCCATGCCCCAAATAAACTCTGTTCTATACCAGCAAGTGTCTGGTCCCTCAGGGGAAAAGGATGCGTGGGTCGAGGCACCCCCTTCCCCCACACCTCACCAGAACATATTCTTATAGCTCTTTTTATGATCACAACAACAGGTACTTTGCAAAGGAGCTTCGACTTAGAAACCCCTTTCCAAGACACCGTGGTGCTTAAATACGTTAAAAGGAAACTGCTCGGGATCAGACTCCAGAAGCTCGCTCACTTAAGTCACGCTGAACGGACTTTCCTTCCTGCCTCTCAGGGTCTGTTTCCCAACTGGCTGTGATGCCTAACATCTTGGCTACGACACCCTCAACTTGACATTTTTCATGCTGTTCTCCCCTAAGTCATTTTTAACTGATATATGTGGTTCAGGAGTCAGTAGCCTTTCTTTGTAAATACCCAAATAGAAAATGTGTCAGGCTGCAGGGGCCATCTGGGCTGTCAAAATGTATATAGTTCTGTACATGGAGTAGAAAAGCAGCCATCAACAATACATAGGTGAATGACCATGGTTAGATTCCAGTAAAATACAGAAAGAGGGAGGACCAGAAAGAGGCAGCACCTGGCCTCCAAGCTCCCTCATGGGTGGATGGCTACATTACCCATATACCCATACCCATACCCATATACTCATATACCCATATACCCATATACCCATATACCCATATACCCATACCCACAACCCCATACCCATACCCCCATACCCATACCCCTATACCCCCATACTCCTATACCCCCATACTCCCATACCCCCATACCCCCATACCCCCATACCCACATACCCACATACCCACATATACATACACATACACATACACATTCTAGCCAATGGTCAGCAGAATTTCAAAATTTATCTGACCAATCATCTGCCTGCTGATACTATTTCAGCTAATCCTGTGATCTCTGCATACCTACCGGGCAGCTGCTGTACCCCTCACCTAGCTCCAGCTCCATCTTCACTATGGCTTTGATTGACATTTTTCTGATGGTCATTGATGCTCATTATCTTTTATGTACTTCTTGGCCACTTATGACTATTTTGTAGGTAGCTATTCAGGTTCTGTCTCCAGCATTGAATTGAGTTATTTTATTGGTGTTGATTTGGGGGCACTTTCATAAATGCTGAGTATTAATTGCTTATCAGACACGTTATACATTTTCTCCCATTCTGAGTAGAATATATTAGTATCCTTTGGAGACACAAAATTCTAGTTTCAACAAAGTTCAATTTTTTTTTTTTTTTATTGCTTGTTTTTCGGCATCATACTTGAGAAGTCAGCAATCAATGCAAACTCCTATGCTCCTTCTACGAGCCTCATAATTTTAGCTCTTATAGTCTTTGATACATTTTTAGTTAGTTTTTATCTTTGTCAGGAGAGTCTAAGCCAGTGGTTCTCAACCTTCCTAATGCTGAGACCCTTTAATGCAGTTCCTCATGTTGTGGCAAACCCCGACCATAATTTGAAAATGGACATTTAGCCAGTTTTGTGGTTTTCTAGTTGATTGTCAGAGGCTATGGATTTGACCATTGATGTGTGTGCTTGTTTGTTCATGCTGTGGCACACATGCATTCGTCAGAGGGTATCAGGTGGACATCAGTTCTCTACATCTGTGGTCCTGGGGCTCAAACTCACCAGACCTGGCAGTAATCATCTTTCCTGCTGACCCATCTTGCTGGCCCCCAAAGGAAACTTCATTTGTTTTCCTTGCTTTCTGTAGGTTTCATTATCATCTAAGTAAAGACATTATCAGTTTCCCCAAATGATTTAAATCTTTCTCCATTGGCTAAGTTATTAATTGCATCTCCATTGAGTAACTCTGAACTTTGGCCTTGCATCTGTCATGCCCAGCAAACATTTATGTTTTTCAAGTTAGGCAGTCTTAAGGTGAAGGTCAGCTCACTGATTGGCAGTGAGATACAATGAATTGGCTTCTAGTGTGACACCAGACAGCTTCAAGTGCTAGAGAGTAGGGTAAGATGGCAACTCGTCCATGGCCAAATGTAACAGGGCTAGGGTGGGGCCCAGTTACATTATTAAAATAACAGTTCTCATTTATTAGGAAAAAATTCTACCCTAGGAATTTCTCACTTTTTTTAGAAATTTCTGGAAAAAAAAATACAGTGGAAACAACCCATGTATCAGATTGGCATTCAAAAATGTGGAAATGGCAGGAAGAGGGGCCTTTGGAAAGGTTAGGTTTGAATTCATGACATTGTGATTGATAGCTGCTTTACTCTTAACAGCCTGTGAGCGCAACCACTTGGGGAATCTCTTTGAGTTCAAGTCCATTTTGCACAAGGAGCCAAGGCCTTCCCTTTGAAACATAGCCAGTCGTAGCTTTAGTAAACAAGCTGTGATTGCAGTTTTGGGATTATGACAAGAAGGTAGCAAGTGTGAGTCAAGAGAACCACAATCAAGGTCCAGCTGCAACAGCTATGAACTTTTGAGAGGACTGGATTAGCCAGGGCCAGGCCGACTCCATCGCAGGCTGCAAACTGGTAGTTGGGAGGCTAGGCCTGAGTCTCTGTTTCCCAGAAATGAGAACCTGGATCCAGGAAACCGTGGTCAGCCAACCACAGCCAAGGGCAGCCAATCCGAGGACACCTTGTCATCTGGCCTGAAGTAAGAACAGGTAGCTAGAATGAGTGAGTAACCCCCTGGGAATTCTCCAGAGCCCTAACCCATTGTAGAATCAGTCAGACCCCTAGAGATAGAACTAACCAGTCAATGTAAAAGGGCACACATCCCTCCCTGGAATTCCCCTGACAATAAAAGCTGGGCCTGTGAGTCCACCAGAGGTCTCCATTCCCAGCTGGGAAGATCCCTGCATGCAGGAAATAAACGCTGTTTGCTTTTGCATACTATTTGAGTCTGGGGTGTCACTCTTCAGAGATTCTTGGACCCTACTCTCATGAAATTTGGTTGTCCCCTTGTCTTAGTTAGTGTTTTACTGCTGTGAACAGACACCATAATCCAGGCAACTCTTATAAGGACAACATTTAACTGGGGCTGGCTTACAAGTTCAGAGGTTCAGTCCATTATCATCAAGACAGAAACATGGCAGCATCCAGGCAGGCATGGTACAGGAGGAGCTGAGAGTTCTACATCTTCATCTGAAGGCTGCTAGTGGAAGACTGGCTTCTAGGCAGCTAGAGTGGGGGGTCTTAAGCCCACACCCACAATGACATACCTATTCCAGCAAGGCCACACCTTCTAATCCTGCCACTCATATAAACCATCACACCCCTCTTTCTTGACTTTCTCATGTCACTGTTTTGGGAAAACTAAAGACTAAGCATCAAAGACTGTATATAATAAAATGCCATGCCTCACTAACGTGCTACATTTGAATCAAATGTTCATTTTTATAGGTGTACACACTAGTGTGCAATCCATTACTCTTCCCAGGTAGTAATCCAGTTTTATGCTTCTGATATTTTTGTGTGTTTTATTAGATGATGAAAGGTTAGCTGGTCACATGGGTGAAGTATCTGAGATGGCTTAAAAACCGAACAAGTTAGCATAGACCCCTGGGTCTGAGACAAAGGGCTTGTTTACAGTACCTGGGCACCGTAGTGGCCCACGTGAGCATGGTTGCTTTGGACTCCCTAGTCCTCCAAGTTCTATGGTGAGGGACACTGAGGAAGTCAAGGTGGATGCCACATAGGTATTGTCTGCATCTCCACTGAGTAACCCGGAACCTGGCATCCCTGTCATGCCCAGCAAATATATGCTAAGAGGGATGCTGAGGGCCCATGGTGGGATGCATTTGGATGAAACAAAATCTAGGCCTAACTCTAGTTCTACTAAAATGTTAAAAAAAAAAAATCCAAGGTAAAAATTAAGTGACAGCTCGCCCATAGAGATAATTACCTTCCTGTTTGCTGGACCGCACTGTTGGTTAGTGACCTGAACTTTTCAATCTATGACTTGGCAGCTGTGTTAGTTTTTCTTCCGTTGCGGTGTTACAATGCCATGACCAAGGCAACTTAGAGAAGAAAGGATTTGGTTGACAGTTCCAGAGGGGTAAGAGTATGTCATGGGGAAACATGGGAGCAAGCCACAGGCATGGAAGCAGGAGCAGAATCCCGAAGGCTCATCTTGAACTGCAAGGATGAAGCAGAGACTGAACTCAAACTGCACATCTTTAACTCTCAAAGCTCACCCCATGCACCGTGCTTCAGCTCCAATAAGGCCGAACCTCCCAAGCCTCTCCATACACCACCACCAACTGGGGGCCATGGGTTCAAATGCCCATGCCGGGGACACCTCATTCAAACCGCCAATATACTTACAGTTGGCCCTGTATCTCAACAGCAGGGCTTTATCTATCAGCAGCTCTGGTGCATGGCACATACTGACACTCGGGGTACCTGGTGACCAAAGCTTGGATTGCTCTCTTCTTTCTCTCAGGAGGAAAATGTCAAGTTGAATATCATCACAACGTTTCACCACCCCTAAACAGAATGGCATATCTGGAGTAGTGAAGGCTCTTTGCAAGTCTATGACCACAACGATCTCTGAACAGAAGACCCTATAATCTCCAAGCTGAACCCACTGTTAAAGCAGGCATAGAGGTGACACTGTTCCACACCCCCTGGGAGGGATGGGTTGTACAAATCTGCTGGTGACACTAGTGGAGACTTTGATCCATGGTTGCTGTCTAGTCCTGATATTGGGATTCTCAGGCCCACTACTATGCCGGGAATCTAAAATCAGTAACTGAGATACAAGCTTCTCACCAAGCATGGATGGCAACCAACTTTTTCTATGGCCACTTTCATTTTCGTTTTAAGTTTGTTATTGTCCAGACGCCTTGCACACAGTTCAGGCATGTAAAGCTTCCTTTGGGCTCTGCCCTGGAGGCAGCTTAAGAAGAGAACAGGGTCCTAGAACGGTCCACTTCCCTCAAGCACTTCTTAAAGCACTGGCAGAACTTGCTTTCGCAGGAAGCCCACTAGGAGCTTCCTGCGAAAACAAAAGAACCAATCCGCCTGTTAGTGGAAGCTCTGGACTGCACTTAGTTCAACGGACAATTCGCATCAGTATCACACATTCTAGACAAGCGCAGGCTGAGGCTGCCACAGCAGCTTGCCTGTGATCCAAAGAGGACGGTCATCCCTGGGATGAGCTCCCCAGCCACTCTGGCAGGTAGGGCACAGGATCTCTGTGGCTCTTTGCTCTGTCACTTTCACACAGCAACGGGACAAATGCTGCACCACACACAGCAATCCCATCTCTGAGCCCTGTGTCTTACCTAGCTCCCCTCATCCCATTGGGCTGCTTCTACTTAGTTTCATTTCAACTTCATCAGGGACTCCAAAAAGTAACCTTCTGAAAATTGTCCTGGACATGACTGGGGGTCCAGTTGAGGTCATTACACTGGGGCTCCTGCTGTGACATTTCCTGCAGAACTTGGGGGACAGAAAAGAACTTCCCTGTATTGAGGGATTAGCGAGCTTGTTTCTGTGGTCAGCAATCATCACAATCTTGGATTGTACAGCTGATTTTTTTCCCATTCATGTATGTTCTAGTTTTTTAACCTTAAAATTTATTGGTAGGAAAAATAATAAATTTTAGTTTATGCTGGGCAGTGGTGGCGCATGCCTTTAATCCCAGCACTTGGGTGGCAGAGGCAGGCGGATTTCTGAGTTCAA
>NW_022196898.1:78846087-78849138 GCF_008632895.1 Mastomys coucha
GAAAAAAAAAAAAGAAAAAAATCAGTTTTAATTGCCAACCAGGCAATTAAATTTAAATAAATCCAAGTAAGCACGACATAGTCTGTAATGAGGATTTTGGTTTCCAGTTATGCGACTATGTTTTTGTGTTTTAATCCCAGGTGTGGCATATGGGGCTGCTTAAGATTGTCCACAGCTGTTAACTATGATTTGTCTCGTGCTCTAGGAGGGATGTGATTTTTGCCAGCTGCAGATAGTTTCTGCGTGGAATTCTGGGAACTCTTGACAGGATATAAATTCCAGAGCCCTGAGAGAGCCCTCCGTGGCTGCTGCTGCTGGATCACTGATGGGAAATATTCTGATGACAGATTCAATTTGCCAGATTGATGCCCCCAATCAGCAGGAAGTAGTCTAAAGAGGTCTATGCCCCCCTTCCCTCTAACCTTCTTTCTCTCCTACCTAGTGTTGGGGGGGGGGTGTTGGAAGGGATTGGGATGGAGAAGAGTAGGTAGGTAATAGAATGCAATAGAGTAACCCCAAAAGTATGCCTACAAGATTCCTACATCCCTCCGTGTTTCACAAGATGGAAAGTGCATTTCCAGACAAAAGAAAATTTCCCTTAAACTGAGTATGAAAACAAGACTTCAACTTAAATCCCATGTGACAGATAAGTGAGTAAGATATTGTGAGACGCTCAGTGGGTAAGGGAGCCTTCTGTGCAAGCTTGGGGGCATGAGATTGGTCCTAAGAGTCCACAGAGGGGGAAGGCCAGAGCTGACTCCACAAAGTTGTCCTCTGATGCCACACACACACACACACACACACACACACACACACACACACATGCATACGCACACGCACACACACAAAATAGTAAATTTTAAAAACGTACAAGATAGTAGTGGATAGAAGGAAAGACTGAAACTCATATATTTGATTAAAATGTAAGCATTTAATAAAATGATTACAACAGCACATAGTAGATAATCATAATGAAAAATATAGGTCAGGAAAATAATGAATTCTAGACTTAAAATTTTACTTTACAACAAGGCACTTAACACATTGAAACAGTATAGTAAATTTCCAAAAGAATGCAACTGGCTGCTTCTTACACCTTGGAAAGATATTTCTTTTGTGGATACACTGTAACTTACTAACCTCACATTTCGCAGCATTCATCATTGCATAGGAGGTAAATTAAACAAGGAATTCCCACTTGGCAACTAGATCAGCTTATGTGTCTTCTCTTTTAAAGGACAGTTTAAAATAATGCTACAGTGACCCACTCTTGTCGCTCATGATTCATTGAGAACATAGTACAGTAAGTTCATGGGTAATAAACCAGCGCTTACGAGGCATCTATCTGTATAAAAACTTATCTTTGGGTACCTCTGACATGATTTTCAGTATACAGATATCAAAGTCAAGAGTACTTCTTCATAAAAGGTGTATTTTGTCAAATGAGTCAAAGGAGCTAAATTATTGCAATGCAATGGCATTAAAAACAATAATATTAGAAATCTTTATACATAAACATAGAAAAGGTTCCAACACAATGCATATAATTTACACTTGATTTAGACATGTAAACTCATTTATTAAGAAATTCCTCTCGCCAGGCGGCGGTGGCATGTGCCTTTAATCCTAGCATTCAGGAGGTGGAGGCAGAGGCAGGTGGATTTCTGAGTTCGAGGCCAGCCTGGTTTACAGAGTGAGTTCCAGGACAGCCAGGGCTACACAGAGAAACCCTGTCTCAAACAAACAAACAAACAAACAAACAACAAAAAAGAAATTCCTTCTAACACTTTCTTACACTACAGACAGGGTGAGTGTGTTAAGAATGGCTTAATTTTTAATTCAGTTTTATAGTATAAAACCAAAACATTAACAAAAAGGTTAAAATATTTATGGAACAAGGTAAGACCTTTCAATTACAAGTGAAATGATGAGTTCTGGCACATAACTAAAAACGAGACAGTTGACTTGGGGTCTTGAAGTAAACAAAGTCTGTAGAAGTGAATGATTGTGATGTAAGAGGTAAGCATGACCTTCAAACTTTTTTTGATCCAAATTCTGAGCACTTTCCCTTTAGGAAGGATGAGAACATCTTTAAAAATATCTCTTTTCCCATGAGAATTTCAACTTTTGGCAAAACAAAAACAAAAACAAAACAAAAACAAAATTGAACAACAGGAACAACAAAAAGCCCAGGAAATAAACAAACCTTTGAGAAACCTTGAAAATATATTTTTAAAGTGGCATTTGCATTTCAGACGTGACATACTGCCACAAGGAGGCGCTGGCAATACAGCACGGAATGGATGGGCACCAACCTGCCCAGAGATTTCAGGAGCTGACTCTCAGCCAGCCTTGTGTCCCCAGCAAAAACCTGCTTCCTGTGATGACAGCAACCCAAAAGACGGTCACATTAGCTCAGGAGGCACGGGGGGAAGGATCCGTCCTCTTCCAGATCTAGTGGAGGAGCTCAAAACCGATGTCTCAGAGAACTCCATTCCCATTGGGAGGGTTCAGGAAAAATGTGGCACATTTCGTGTGTGTTCTGTATTTGTAGACATTTTCCAGAAGCCCTATATTGCAGGGAAGCCTTCCGACAGGAGCACAGGCTCACAAAACCACAGATGATGGGTAAGATCTGCATCCTCATGGGCGAAGAAGTAGGCAGGGAAACACACATCTACAATCCCAGCACCCAGGGGGCTGATGCAGGAGGACTGAAAGTCGGAGGCCAATTTGGGCTACACAGTGAGATGAGAGCATCTCAAAGATTAGTTTCAAAGGCAACATCATAACGGTCTTGTATTTTATATCCCAGAATGGCACACTGAGGGAAGTCTCCAACTTACTTTCTTACACTGCAATGAGTTGTCATCTTTTGAATCTTGAAACTTTTGACTTTCCCCTCTCTTATTTGCAAGCCACATGTGTCCTTATCAGCATCTACTAGAGAATCACAGCAAATACAAGAATAGGGAACAGTAGGGTCCACACAGGCTCATGGGTATTTTCAAACCTTTAGAGAGTGATGGTTTTTTTTTTTTTTTTTTTTTT
>NW_022196898.1:78849148-78863703 GCF_008632895.1 Mastomys coucha
TTTTTGATAGCCTGGTTTACTTGACTAAATGCAAGGTTTACTGTTTGAAGGGTTCCCAACAATCAACATAAAATGTACTAATGTTTAAGCATTTTCCTTGGTTGAAGAACCGTGGAGACTCCTAGCCACAGCTGGATAAGGCTCTCGGGTGTTTTGTTTCAATGAGAGACTCACAGAGCAAAGCCCAGGCTTCATCACCAAATGATTCTCTCTTAATCAGACCCAGGAGGTAAACTAGTGTTCGGAGCAAAACATGTTGTTCCAACACAAAGCTGAGGAGATGAACACGTGAGAAGTTGTACAGAATTGTCTAGTACAAGGTAAACTGGGTATGCATTTATTATTGGCTTACTTGATAAAAATACTAGAAAGAAAAATCCCTGCATTTCAAAGTCTGCCAAAGATGTTTAGGGTCTCTGCTCTCGTGAGGCTAGCCAGATTTAAATCTTACTCTAGTGTCTTTGGATTTAGCGCCCTGTCCTTTACCTGCCCAGTAACACAGAAAAAGAGACGCTCTGAAACACATACACAGAATTATAGCACCAGAAGACAGTGGCCCTTCTGAACAGATCTGTCTTGTGCTTTTTTCCTCCAAGCAATTTAAAGTTTAATTCTGAATAATCAAGGCTGACTAGCTTACAGGGATGAACTCAGGGATGTTCTCTATCCCATACCCATGTGAATGGAACCGCCTCTTCCACTGGCTCTCTCCTCCCTCTGCATCTATGCTGTGAAACCTTAGAACTTTTTCTAGAAGTTCCACAAACTAATCTTCCAGTGGATATCAATCAAGGCAAGGACTACGATGTCCCAGCACTGAGTAACGTTCTAACGGAATCAGATGTTCTTAAATCCATCAGATCTTAGAGACCCATCTTTTCACATTAAGATACAGTTGTCCCCCATTCCTATGTGGCTATAGTTGAGAGCTGATGCCAGGGGCATGTTCAAGGGCAGCACCATGTGTTATGTGCACAGGGTGACGTGAATCGCTCAGTGGTGGTGTGACCTAAGGAGCCCTTCAGGAGGATCTTGATGAAAGGCAGGGAAAACAGTAAACCTTCAGGATCCATCTTGCATTTCCTGCGATGCAAGATATTAACAAAAAAGAAAAACTATTTTCATGGAAGGTGCCTAAATGTTTCCAATAAGAAACACACCACGGCAGGGCCCAAGCCAGCGAGGGAGCGCAAGCTTGTTCTCCGATGTGAGCTTATGTTCACATGTATGTTTTCAGCCTGTACTGGTGCGGTTAACAAGCCTCGTGCTCCAGGCGGGCAACATCTAATGTGTGTAGCAGAAAAAGCCCAGTGCTTCCTAGGTATCTGCCACAGATACTTGAAAGTGAAAAAATCCCCACACAGGGAGTGGGTGGGGGAATAATCCATGGGTGTGTCACTTTCACATGCCCTTGCAATACTCTTTCTTTAAAAACTAAAATTACCAGGTTAAAAAAAAAGTAAAAGTCATGCATAGTGCTTGGGGTGGGGGGTCGGGGATCCTAATTACTTGACCCACCTGTGGGTTGCCCTTACTAAGCTCCTTGGTGCAAGCCCGCTGCCATCAACTGACTGTATTTACACAGTGGCTATATATATCCAGACATTTTATTCAAAACGTTAGCAAACTCTTCTGACCTTGAAGGGAGAAAAAAAGCAATCTGGAAAGAACGTGGACGTGAAGGAAGGCGAGCAAGTGAGAGGCTTAGCATGGTCGTGGCCACCTCTTCAGAACTCCAGCTCGGGGGCTTTGTCATCAATGAATGAACTGCTGCAGGAAAATATATGTTTCTTGGGATGAATAAAAAAAAGCCAAAAGGTAATACTTCATCGCTCCAATCTTTTGCATAAAATTTGGTCCACTTCATTTTACCAGTCAGTTCTCTGAAAATAAATATAAAGCTGCGCCTTTGGTTACAGCACGGACTCTTTTGGTGTAAAAGTGGCTGCTGGGTCAGCAGCTCAGGTAGACTTCTCATTATCCTCCCCAATCTTCTGGACCCGTGAATACTTTTTGCAGGATGATTTGAAGCAGCCAGGAGGCCAGGACAGCGGCCAGGAAAAGCAGCAAGGAATGGAGCCTTGCACATTCTTCTCAAAAAAATAGAAGATGGGGAACCACCAAGCCCGAGACAAGAAATTCGTCTGGGAAGAGACCTTCAAGTTCTGGAAAGGGCAAAATTAGACAAGGCATTGTTTAAGAATGCGGTTTTGATTTCTCAATTAAATGACCTTTTTATTTTTTTATTTTGCTTTGTTTTGTTAGTGGTCACTTAGCAAGTAAGCAGAGGTGACATCCTGTGGCAGTAACTAAAGCCCTGCCTCTTCCCCAGCTCTATCTTGACCTTGGCCCCCAGGTCCTGCCCTCTGTGATTCATGAAACCTCTGCCTGCAGTCCCCCAAGGAGGCGGCTCAGGAATAGACGTGGTGTTCAACAGAAGTGCTTTCACGATGTGCTGTGGTCAGATATAAGGGCCAAGGTGGAGTGAAAGAACTCAGAAGGCTGAACATGTTCAAGGAGAAAAAGATGGAGATTCTGGTTGAGGTGTCAGGAAGCCTCTAGATTGATGTGTACCATCAGAGTGATCCGAGTACCACAGAGTGAGCCACTGAGCAATGAAATGAAATAAAGAGATCCACAGAAAGGGCAATTGTCAGTGGACACCCAGGGTTCTGTGTAGATCTCTCAGCAATGATAGATCTATTACATATAGATTTTAGACACGCACACTCACGTGCACACACACACACACATAAACATACCCTGCATCACCATGGTACACAGACCAACAGTACTACCAAAGCTAGAAGAGCCTTTGGTGGTGGAGGTGGGGTATATGTGGTGCGGATGAAGGGGCAACCTTGGGCTTAAAGGGAGAGTATAAGAAAAATGAAGATGCTTCCCTGGAAGGGCGGTGGGGTAGGGCGACATTTGAGTAAACACTGTAGGAATGAATGGGTAAATAATGGGGGCCCATCCTAGAACAGAAAAGAGAAGGAAAGAGAGAGGCACTGCTGATCACCCCAAAATATAAGCTGTGAGCCAAGGGGCTTTTATTACCAAGCTGCACCCTAATGCTTCTACAGAGAGGATTCCTAAGTTTTCAGTTAGTGTATATAGCACTTCAATTCCAGTTTAAACCAGCTGAACTGGCAAGGCATGCTGTGTGTAATTTTATAGCCTTAGTAATCCTCACATAGCATGTATGCATGTGAAGTTCTCTGTTGTTACCACTGCTTTGAAAATAAGCAGCAGTAAGTTTAACTGAAGTGACCAAACCATACAGCTGGGTGTCAACAACAGTCTGTCCCATGAAGAGAGCTAGACACACACATACACACACACACACACACACACACACACACACACACACACACACACACGTCCATCAAAGTGGTCCGCTGCTCTCACCTTTTCGTTGGCCATGGAATGGTACCACCAGAACAACCGTGTTGTGATATAATAAGCGATGATGACATCGACAGTATAGTGTTCATGCGCTACGAGAATGCAGACGATTCCAGCAGCGCTCAGCAGCCAGCAGACTAGGTGATACCACCAGAAGTGACGAGGCGAATCTGCATCATGAGAGAGCAGGGTCAGCAAGCTTCCAGAGATGGATGGACAGACACACGGATGGACTGAATAACTGGCTGTCCAACTGAGGGTGCTGGGGATGGACCCCAGGGTCTTATGCATGCTAAGAAAATGTTCTCCCTCTGAGCTATATCTTACAATTGCCCCAGTCGCCTCAAGCAGATGAGTTAAGACTACTCTGTTAATGAGCTGCCTCGGTTCTCCCAGGTAGAGAGAGGGCGGAGGGGATCCTGTTAGCAGGTACAACAGTCACTTTCAGGGGGTTGATGGGCAATGAGATGATATTCTAGGGCTTGCCTACCTTCAACAATCTATTTAATAATAAGGAAAATAATAGAATTATTAGGTTGGTTGGAATTGGCTCATCCTAGCTCGCAGACATGACCCCACTGGAGAGAGATAGTAAGGGCCAGAAGAGAAGGTCTATGGAAATACGAGGGATGGAATTAGAAAGCAGGAATAGTTTGCTGTCTTAAGCTTGCTTTTATTTCTTCATGTGTGTATCTGTGGTGGGGAACATCACTGTGGCAAGCAAGATTTGAATCTGGGCAATTTTATACTACCAGCACTGATGGCATGGTACAGCTCTCTAGTGGAAAGCTCTGGCCTCTTGGCCCTCCAAGTGTAGAAGTTCAGCCTCTTGCTGAGGCTACTCTACCAAGCAATTCACACCACTGACCAACTGGGAGAGAACTGTGGCACGCATGGGGATAACGTGATCACAACCCCCAACACCTTTTGTATCTAAGTGTTCATGACAGACCTGGCCCGGACAGTCTACCCCTGGTTACCTGGCCATCTGGCACTGTTCCCTTTCTTTCTGTTTTAAATCTTTACTGGCTCCCACCCAATAAAAGATTAATGATCTAATAAACTGAAATCAATTTCATGTTAAACATTGTTTACATTCATAACGACATACATGCTCAAGTGTAAAAGAATAGCTGAAGAGCAAAGGGTACAAGGCCGCAGACTATGGCCTGAACCAGTATTGTTTGTACATGGTGTGGTTCTTGGTAAGACAGTTCCAGTTCTGTGTAGTACAACCAATTTAAGCTTATCTCCAACTAGTTTACAGATAAATGGGACTCAGACTTATGATTAGTCTATTTGGCTTTGAAAATTACTGGTGGGCAACTCCTACTCTAATCTTCTAATGGTTGGCCTGCCTGCCTCCTCAGAGGTGTGCCCCAGACACTTGCTGTTTCTCCTGGCTATGTGCTCATGGTCCCTCTCATCCATCTTCCCCTTCTTTCCTCTCTCTCCTCCAACCAGCTCACTCCAGATCCACCACCCTCTAATCCCTCCAGTAATTTCCTGTGGCCAATGTTATTTAACCAGTAGTTTTAAATCAAGGAACAAGGTTTGCACAACAAATCTTGTAAATGTGATAAGTCACCCATAGGTCTAGACCTTCCACATAGAATTTAGCATTGCAATGCATAAGGACAAACTAAACCTCAACAGTTGTGTGGGTCCCAAGTTGAACCATAAACCTGTGTTGTACTCTCTCATTTTGGGTTGTTCCCCATCAGTTCTTAATTATGTCATCCTGCTCCTACATTCTCCAAGATAACTCATGGAATCCTAGGGTTGACAAGCCAGAAGAGGCCCCATGGGACCCGGTGCAGCCCAGTGGCTATTGCATTAGGATACTGAAAAAGGAGGCCAACCTGACCAAGATGGAGGCCTCGTTTAAATGTCCTCTCAGTCCTCCTGGCCCCTGCCCTCCTGAAGTTTCAATCTGACCTACTTTTCTATATGTAGGCTGTTGGGGACTTATTAACAGCCCAAGGTGTTTGCATCTGCATCATGAATCAGCAGTCGAGCTAAAATGGGCAAGCAGAAGTGATGTGCCAATGGCTGTTTTACTACTGGTGGCATTGAAAATGGTTTTTTTTTCCCAAGGAATTCTGGGAAGCCCTCACGTGTTCTTTATGAAAATGCACTTTATATGATGCTACACTGAGACTAAAACCCCACTGTCCTCTCTCTACCCACCATGAATAAGACTTTTGTTTGTTTTATTTTTTGTTTTTGTTTTTGCTGCTATTTATTGTTTTGAGAAAATGTCTCACTATGTAACCCAGGCTAGCCTTAAACTAATAATCCTCCTGCTTCAGAGTCTTCAGACCTGAGACTACCCACATCCAGCCAGGAGAGGCTGTTTTGAAATCAAAATGGCCAGTGGGAATCCTGTTTGTTTGCTCATTCTAACTAGAGGGATGACATCAAGTAAAGAAATGTCAACAAAGGGTACTCATTTGTCTGTGTGAGATATCCGGTGGAGCTGGCATGAAATGGACTCATGTCAGTGGCAAGCACTAAGAAAATCCACTGATGATAAGGAGAGACATATAGTATTAACAACCATGGCTGAAGGCTGCAGGCACGATTTTTAAAGAACCCAGGCTCCAGCCAGCATATTGGTACAATACAACCTTTCATGTTAACCCCTGACATGGTCCTGCTCCAGGATGCTCTCCCAACTGAATTTAAATGCACTTTCAACAAGAGTGTTAGCAAGGAAAGCGCTCGGAATGATAGGAAGGCAGGAGAGTGATAACATACAGACAGTACCTCTTCTAGGGACTACCAGAGCCATGGCTTCCTCAGGGAAACAAGCCAAGCATGACTCAAGACGGCGGCTACAGGGCAGGGGCAAACACACAGCTCCTGTTTCCAATGAGGGCCAGAGCTATGGCTGAACTTACATTAGGTAGGACAGATCTGGTATTTTATTTGGCATCAAAAGTTATTGGGAAAAAATATAATTCTTCCTATGCCATGTGTAAACTTAATACAACTTTAAAAAAAATCATGCCATGGGAAGAAAGTCTCTCTGTATTGTAAACATGTTCAATTACAACTTGCTTCTTTACTTCTCTGAAGGGAAAGGAAGAATGACATGAATGAGCCCTGTTTATCAATCAGTTGACTACTCTTAGACAATCCTGTTAGATCAGACAATGGACTTCTTTCTTTTTTGCTTCCTTCTTTGTGTGTGTGTGTGTGTGTAGCATGTGTGTATATGCTCATGTGTGTATATGCGCAGGCTGGAGAGGTCAAGTGAGTTCCTCAGCTGTTCTTCGCCTTATTGTTTAAATTTGAGACACGGTCTCTTGCCAAATTTGAAGCTCACTATGGGGTTTGAATAGGCATGCCCCCCACAGACTCATATATTTGAATGCTTGGCCCATAGAGGCACTATTAGGTGAAGTGGCCTCGTGGGTGTAGGTGTGGCCTAGTTGGAAGAGTGTTATCATGGAGGAGGGCTTTGAGGCTTATATATGCTCAAGCAACACCCAGTGTAGCACACAGTCTCCTCTCATCATCTTTGGATCAAGTTCTAGAACTCTTGGCTCCTCCAGCACCATCTTCCTGCATGCTGCCATGCTTGCCACCATGATGATAATGGACTAAACCTCTGAAACAGTAAGCCAGCTCCAATGATATGTCATGTCACTTGCTCTTTAGATATTGACTAATCTAATACTATGTTTCCTGGGACGTCTTCTCTTCACTACTTCATGGTTTTCTGCCTTTACTATGACATGCAACTCCTGAATGCCCATCTTCTGTAAGCCTCCTAGGATCTACAGATTGGAGAGTGTGCCGCTGGCCTAGAAAAAGATGGACCTTCTATGGATGGAATATCCTTGGGCAAAAGTTAAAACCAGAACCATAAAGAAAATGCTGCCATAACTAATCCAGAACCATAAAGAATATGCTGCCATAACTAATCATTATATATCAGAACTGTGGCATCCCATTTAGTGAGGAGTCCCTGGGGCTTGTGAAGAGATGAGGTAGCCTATCCCCCAATACACTGTAGTGTGCATGGACACAAGGGATAGATACAGAAACCCCCTGGGCTTTTAATGCCAGGGTGATAACAACCCCATAAACAGCTAAACCTGTCTGGATTAGCAAAAAGCAAAAGAGGAGGGGAAAGCAAGAGGTGGGGGGCCCCTTGGATGCAGGTCTGTGCCTGTCACAGTCTGAATGAGAATAGCCCTCACAGGCTCACGTGTTTGAATGCTTGATGCTATTCAGGAAGGACTAGGGGTGTGGCCTTGTTGGAGGAAGTATGTCACTGGGGATGGGCTTTGAGGTTTCAAAAGCCCATGCCTTCTTTTTTTTTTTTTTTTTTTTAACTTTTTATTATTATACATAAGTACATTGTAGCTGACTTCAGATGCACCAGAAGAGGGTATGGTGGTTGTGAGCCATCATGTGGTTGCTGGGATTTGAACTCAGGACCTTTGGAAGGTCAGTCAGTGCTCATATCTGCTGAGCCATCTCGCCAGCCCTAAGCCCATGCCTTCTTTGTTAGCTTTCTCTGTGCTTTGTGGTTGTTGTTTCAACATGCGAGCTCTCAGCCATGGCTCCAGTGGCCATGCTTGCCCACTGCCATGCTCCCAACCATGGTGGTCATGGATTCTACTCGCTCTCTGAAACTGTACAGCCCCAATTGAACTCTTTCTTTCATGAATTGCTTTGGCCATGGGGGTCTCTTCACAATGACAGAAAAGTGTAAATAAGACAATGCCCAAAGCTCTTTTGTCCGTGATAAGCAAGGATAATGGAGAGAAACTTCTGGATACATAGGGAACAGGGCATTTTGGAACAGGAAACAGTGATGTGAACATGGATGATGCAGCTTCGGCATCCACAGGATGGAGGGCATGGGCTTGGGAAGCCACACGAAAGGACCTGCTAGGCAGTTAGAGCCATTCCAGCCCTTTAGTCAACAAGACACTGTTTCATCAGTAAACACCACTGGGAAGAACTCAGGGCTCAAAAGGGCTGTGAGTTCCAGGCTAGCCTGCACTGTACGACAAGATCTCATTTCAAGAAGCAAACACCTACCAGTCAATTTGGAAGAGTTAACTACTAGAAACATAAAACAGCAAACTACTACAAAATAAAAGGGCTTTACATAATGGGAACTCAGTGTATCTATACAGAAAGAGATTTCAATTTCTTGCCCCCGTTTCCTAAGGAGGAGATAGGATCTTCCACAAGATGCCCTAATGATGCAGAGGAGCCTGGGAATGATCACATTGGAATTAAGTAGGAGAAGGGATGTGGGTAAACTTGAGGGGATATACATTGTAGAACACAAGGACCCTTGTCCTTGTTTTTAGAATGTACTGGCCTCTTAACAACACATTTATCCTTTCATTTTTTTCTTACTTCATCCAAAAATTTGGAGAAAGAGTCTCCAAATTATAAATTATAAAATTATAAATTATAAAGTCTCACTTTATAGCTCTGGCTAGCCTAGAACTCACTATATAGACCAGGCTGGCCTTGAATTCAAACTCTCCCTGTGTCTCCCTCTCAAGTTCTGGGATTACAAGTGTGCATGCCATGCTTGACCTGTCCCGATATTAAAAACTCGGTGCTTTGAGAAGTAAGTACTAGGGAAGAAGGGAGAGGTTGAGGGCATGCTCCATGCTAGGAAGAAAAACCCACAACAAGACTTTACCCTTTAGGCTTCAGGCCACAAATGACTAGGTGAATGATAAAGTGCGTGCATGCACCAAGTGTATACATCCTTCTCTCCCCTAACTGTCAATCCCAGCAGCACAGGGATCCCATCCCTGTCAAGAACCAGTGACCCCGCACACCACAGCAGTCAACCCAGGGAGGAACGAGTGGTTACTTACATTCTTTGATGAACAAGTAAGTAAGTGTCAGCACAACAGTATGACCGCTGAAGAGGAAGTCTCCACACAGGATGTGTGATCCCGTGATAGACAATCCACCGCCAGAAATCAGCCGGAGAATCCGTTGTATTTTTGCCTGAGAGTCTCCATTGAGCTAAGTGACAGAAGACACAGGGGGAAGCTGACGAGATGCTCAAAACCATGTTTCAGTTAAAAAAGTCACCAGGCTGTGATGTTTATCTTCTTTTTAAAAATTTCCTTGTAGCATAGAAAGTCAAAAAAAATCTTCCAAGAGGAAACTCCTAGGTAAAACCTAGGTTCGACTCATTATGTTGGTTGGGGTTTATTGATGGGCTTTAAATTATTCATTATGTTACTAATAATGTGTTTTAGTGGTGTTGTGTCCTTGGGCAAAGCTTTTAAAAATATTAATAACCAATGACTTCACCACTACGTGCTAAAAAGCAGAACAGAGCTACTTTGTTTCCTTTTGACAGAAGGACGGGAAGATTTGGGACCATTACCGTCAGACTAAGCTGTATACTGCAGCTATTAGTACCCTGTGCTAAGTGGGTAACATCAGGTGGGCATGCAGCCCTGTTAGTATCTGCTGGTAAGACGGTTACAAGAAACTCACCTCATAATTGAAATAGGGTTGGAAGGGACAGACTAGGGATTCAAAGCTTTCAAAGGGCTTTCAAAACTTCAACTGGGGAAATATATCCCAAGGGATCTTATGCTACACAGGAGTCAAGGGTACAGAAGCCTCTCTAACCACAATGTTGTCATAAGAAACAGTGACAGGCCAGGGCAAGAGTGTCAGGCAGTGGTTAAAAAAGATGTGTCTCCTATGAAAATTGAAGCATGCAAGCAAGAGTGAGTTAGAATATGAGGCATGGAAACTTAGGAGAGAACTGGAGGGCTGGATGGAGAGTTCTGGGACCCCTAATACAGAAAAGTCAGCGTAGGCTGTCTGAACTAGTACTCGTGAAGACATCGCGTGATGGTCTACATGAAAGACACACACAGAAGGACTGGTACCGAGCAGTCATCTGTGACCTTGGGGACAGGTTTGTGACATGTCTTCAATGTATTCAGCTCTGCTACTTCTGAGCCCTGGTTCTTGAAGTGAGCCAGTCCAGCCATACCAGTGATAAGGGTGGCAGGTGGGTCAAAGACTGTCATGTCTGGACACATGATTATAATGGAGAGTATACTCAGATGGGGAGAGCCTAAAGCAGATAGAATGGCGCCCCACCCAGTCCAGTAAGGCACCACATCCATCCAGAATCTTTGCCTAAAACATCTCCCTTGAGGGGATCAGAAAATGCCCTGATTTAAAACATACTCCTGACCTATCACAGAATGCTACCTGGTTACTCAAGAGACCCGTGTGAGAAGGCAAGCATACCACAGTTGCTGGTGCTTAGTTGTTGGTGCTACACAGAAATGACTCAAAACAGAACTAATACAGAGAGGGCCTGAAGGCTTCTAAGACATTTTGCTTTAATGTTGGCTTCAAGCAGGCCTAGGTGGTAAAACCAAAATGAGTCGCCAGGAGAGGACAGTCCTACTATGATGCAGGTAAGCGTCCCTCATGTGATTAAAGATTACTTCCAGGGTATCGAGGTGGTGCTATTAGGAGACAGGTAATAAGTGCCAGCTAGTGACACAAGCCTTTGATCCCAGCACTTATACTATGGAGGCAGAGGCAGGTAGATCTCTGTGAGTTCAAGGCCAACCTGTGGTGGGGGGAGACAGAGATGGAGGGAGGGAGCGGGGGCAGGTTAAACTATGGGACCTTATGGGATGTCTTAGGCTACCTGTGGTGAACCTCAAAGGTCAGGGGACCCTTTTCTTCCTGTCTCTCTTCTTCCTGGCTCCCAATGAGACCATTTGCTTTGGTACTCATTTATATGTTGCCTTCTCACAGGCCTGAAGGGTAGTGAAGTAGACCTTCCCAAAGTGTAAGCTAAAGTTAGTTATCCTAGACGTTATGCTAAAGTGGAGAAAAAAAATGAATAATCCAGTCCGCAAGACTGCCAAGTAACAGGTGACTGGTCCCACCTAGAAAGGAGCTCTGGAGTCAGGAGGGTGTGCCCTTGACGAAGCCAACAGGCCTGTTGACAGATCACATGACTGAGTTCAGGCCTCCTCAAAAAGGCATTCGGTCAACTATATCATAAAAAGCACTCTGCCCTTGACATCAAAGATACAATACGGCTATTGGCTCTATCAGCAGCCCATCCTCCTCTTCCTGCTATGGTACAAAGTCCGCCCACGATGAGAAGAAGTAAAAAGGTCAGCCACGATGCCCAAGCACTGCATCCCCAGACTGAAAGGATGTATTCCCCTTCATTTCATCTCCGCCCACCTGTCTCAACTCCACTTCTCTGAAAGCAGGGACACTTGAAATTATTAGTCTCTCTCTACTTGGGGTCAGATTCCTTCAGGTCTAAGTAAAGGGGGCTCCTAGGTAACATGCTGTGTTCCCTCTTCGTCCAGCAGGGTTGGCATATGACAGTCCCCACCCTTGCCCCATATACAGTTTACTCTGAGGTCTCGGTTATTCATAGTCAACTACAGCCTGAAAATATTAAGTGGAAAGCTCCCCTCAAGAAATAATTTAAGTTTTCTTTCTGTTTTTAAGTTTCAACTAACTTTTATTATAGTACATTAATATTTCCCCTTATATTATCATTAGTCTTTTTTAACTGTTTAACTGTGCCTAGTTTATAAATTTAATCAGACATACATATTTGATTACATATATATGTACATACATGCATACATACACACATACATACACACACATAGGGAAACTGTATACATAGTTCAGTGCTATCTGCAGGTTCAGACATCCACTGGGCATCTTGGGATGCACCTCCTGTGGAAACAGGAGACACTGCAGGTGGATTTCTGGTGGCCTTTGGTTGGATACAGTTATTGACTAGAGAAACAGACTCTTTCCTGTTAGTTATGTTTGTTTGTTTGTTTATTTGAGTGTACGTGTAAGACACACACACACACACACACACACACACAGAGAGAGAGAGAGAGAGACAGAGAGACAGAGACAGAGACAGAGACAGAGAGGCAGAGACAGAGAGAGAGAGAGAGAGACAGAGACAGAGAGAGAGAGAGAGAGAGAGGCATATGCCCATGTGGAGTTGGGTGTTGGTCCTCTCCTTCTAACATTTGGGTCCTGTGGGTCCTGGGGATCAAACTCAGTTCACTGGTCTTGGCAGCAAATGCCTTTACATGCTAAGCTATCTAACTGGCTCACTCTGTTAACTTCTCCTTCTTCTCCTTTTCTCCTCCTTCTCCTCTTCCTCCTCCTCCTCCTCCTCTTCCTCCTCCTTCTCCTTCTTCTTTTTTCTGAGACAGGGTTTCTCTGTGTAGCCCTAGCTGTCCTGGAACTCACTCTGTAGACCAGGCTGGCCTTGAACTCAGAAATCCGCCTGCCTCTGCCTCCCAAGTGCTGGGATTAAAGGCGTGTGTCACTACTGCCTGGCCTCTGTTAACTTCTTATCCCTTAAACCCAACCACTGGTAATCCTGAGATGCTTTGAAAATGCTAAACACAACTTCAGAAGAAGAAAAGAGGGAAATCATAGGGCATGGCTGGGCAGGGAGGGAAGATAGTGAGTGCTGGGACTGAAGGACAACCTTGATGATCTTCCCTAGGCCTAGTAGTCACCACACATCACATAACACTATTTATCTTCATTTCCTTGTTCCCAGATGTCAGTCTATGCAGC
This sequence comes from Mastomys coucha, assembly GCF_008632895.1. Lineage (NCBI taxonomy): Eukaryota > Metazoa > Chordata > Mammalia > Rodentia > Muridae > Mastomys > Mastomys coucha. The sequence goes on from NW_022196898.1 coordinate 78,862,181, forward strand.
TGGCTGTCAGATGTAAAATTGAAGTTTCAGAAGCCTAAGAAAGAGCATCCATCAAAACACCTACATTCATAGCTCCCCCACCTCATTCTTAAGGATTCCTCCAACTGTGACTCCCATAGGCTACTTCCCATAAAAATCAAGCAGGTACAGAGCAGTCCAAGGTGGCTGCAGAAACCTGACCCTCACCACTGTCCTTCCATTAAGAAAAGCTCTTTGGCCCACAGCTAGACAATTTGCAGAGAGTGAGAGACCTTGGAACACTCAGCCCTAAATGTCTCCATCAAATCCCTCCTCTCAAGGCTCAGGGAGCCATTCAGAAGAGGAGGCAGGAAGAGTGTAAGAGCCAGAGGGATGGAGGACACCAAGGGACAGGCCCTTCTGAACATGGCAGGAATGATGCGTGTATGAACGCACAGAGACTGAGCTGACACATGGGACCTGTACCTGTCTGACCCAGATAATGTCCTAGAGCTGAAAGGAGAAATGGACACATGCCCCTACCCTAACCCAGAAGCCATCTCTGACTGATAACCACGTGCAAATAAAGATTTAGTCTCTTCCAGGAACAAACTACTCATAAGGGTAGGCTGCGTGCCCAGCAGTGCGTGCCTAAGGAACTCAAGGGCATCTTTGGATCAAGGGCATCTTTCCTGTCTCATAATGTCCTGTTCAGAGTTAAATTCAGTCATTCTCTCTTTCCTTCCCTCCCTCCCTCCTTCCCTCCCTCCCTCCCTCCCTTCCTCTTTCCCTCCCTCCCTCTTCTCCCCTCTCTCTCTTCCCCTCTCCCTCCCTCTCTCCCCCTCCCTCCCTCTCTCTCCCCCTTCTCTCTCTTCCCCTCTCCCCCCCATCTCTCTACCCCTACATGCTCTCTGTGTATATATTGTGACTTCCTGTTTTATGGGACTCTCGAGTGTTCAAGCAAGTGGTTCTCTGTGTCTATATCTGTTTCTTGTGCCTTTTCTTGGGCCCTTTTCCTTCTGTTTGTTTATTTTGTCCTATTCTGTTGTGTCTGGTTTTGTCTTATCATATTATATTATATTTTTATTCCCTAGAAGCATGTTTGTTTTCCAATGAGAGACAGAAAGGGGGTAGATATGGAGGGGGGGTGGAAATGGAAAGGGTTGAGGAAGGGGCTATATAAAAAGAAAATATATTATCAATAAAATAAAAAACATAATATCCATGTAGAAAATTTTCAATTAATGAAAGAGGGAAAAAAGACTTAAAAAGAAGAAAAAGAAAAGCCCTTTGGCCGTCTTTAGGCATGATGAGGGAGGGAAAGCTAGCCCAAAGGTTTCCATGGGAAACAAACACTACATAGTCACTGTCACTATATAGTCACTGTCACTATATAGTCATTGTCACTATACCAAATAAGTTAGAAAAATGACATCATTTTACAACCAAGCCAACTTTCCAACTTTCACCTAGACACACATTGAAGAAAACAGACATTCTGGCTGTAAACCTAAGCCCCCCTCCCTCTCTCCCCCCCTCCCTCTCCCTCTCTCCCTCTCCCTCTC
>NW_022196898.1:78863899-78873366 GCF_008632895.1 Mastomys coucha
TGTGTGTGTGTGTGTGTGTGTGTATGTATATGTGTGTGGTATCTGTAGCAAATCATAAGCAAAGGACTTAACAAAATCATGGACTAGGTAAGGCCAAACTGCAAGAGCCTAGGACGCCACCATGATGACTCTGTGAGTGACAAGCTGTTTGACTCGCTGGTTCCCAGACAGGGACATCCTCTCGGCATGCAAAGATCTGAAGGATACTCAACAGCCTTGCCAATACAGGAAACAGGTAGCTCTCAAAGAGCCCTGTGGCCACAGGCAGCGGGCTGCACTTGGAAGTAGCAGCTGGGCCAAATTTAGAATGCAGTTTTGACTCCTGTTCTCTACCACCACGGCTTCTTCAGCCGGACAGGGAGATGCATGTGTCTGTTTTGCGGAACCAAGTGGCAGGAAACTGCAGCCTGCTTCTCCGGGGTGGGGTGGGGGGGGGTGAGGGGTGGTGGTGGACCTGATCACCGGTGGCGGTCAGTCAGGGAATCTTCGACAGGAGTATCTGCTGCATGCTTATCCCACAGTATGTTTACTGACATGGCTTTGGGAAACTGCAGCTCTTCTGTGAAGGGTGACCTATAATCTGCGTTTCTATAATCGGTTACCCTTCTCTGCTAACCTCATCCATTCCTGGGAAGGGTTTGCCCTCCTCTCTGCTGTGGCCACCTCGCCACTGAACACTCCATAATAGTGTTCGGTACTGCAGACTCAGACATGCTAATTAAGCTTCTGAACTCTCATGTCTTAAATTAGTTTCAGTCAAAACCAGCCAGTGTTTAAATTGAATATGTACACCGTTTTAATTACAGACGCATACTGCTTTGATGGCTTTAGGAAATGACTGCCTTCCCAAACCACACCTATGTTTGGTAAGGGAGACGGCTGGCTGGCTTCTCCAGAACTGCTCTGTTTTCCTTCCCTCACATCTGCTTAGCGTTCAGTGAAGTCTGATGTTAGCCCTCCGTGCCTCGGCCAGAAAGCACATGATCCGTAAGGTCCCGTTTCATAAAGCAGAGTGGACGGGGGTCTGAGGTGAAGAATGGCCCTCCTCCTCCTGAGACTGGAGGCTATGTGAGGAAACCGTGACACCATTTCAGACAGCTTCAACAGCAGCAAAGGCTGTTGGGTGATCGTCTGGAGTTCTCCTTGACTTTTCTCTTTCAAGCCCTATTCGGAGCATTAGTACATCCTATCAATCTAACCTGCAACATGTGTCCTGAATTCAATGACATCAATCACACAGTCATAACCATCCGGACTCGTGTTCTTCAGGCAGTGAGGGCCTTTGCAGCTCGTGGCCAGCCCTGCTGACCCTCCCTCTACTGCTGCTGCTAGACCCCAATGTGGATAACTTGTTCTCCTGACCTGCAGCTCTCACCCCATCCATGGGGCTGACTCTCTCTTGCCCAAGTATTTGTTATTATTATTTTTTTTTTTAAAAAAACATCTTTCCTTGACCTTTCTATAGAAAAGTTCCTACTGTTTTCCTCTGATGATCACCCGAATTACTGTCATGCGAAACATTATGAATTTATTTATTATTTGTTGTTCTTTGAAAGAATATAAGTTCCAGGAGAAGGCCTGTGCTTTGGTCACTACAGTGGCCAGGACATACGGACCATCCTTACAGAATGAATGTTGATGTATATGTACACATCTATGCACATCTAAAGCAAACTAGTGAATAGGTTAGGTCGCAGCTAATGCCCAGGACAGCATATGGAAGAATGTGTGATGCATTGGGCTATGTACATCTAAAGCAAATTAGAGAATACCTTAGGTCGCAGCTAATGCCCAGGACAGCTTATGGAAGGATGTGTGATGCACTGGGTGCTTTGGAGTTGCTCTCCTGATCACTCTGTGGGTCCAGAGACTTACCTTTGGAGCACACTGGAAGTGCATTCCCGGCACAGGTAACGTTGTGACGTACATGGTTATACAGCGGTACAGGTATAAAGTCCCTATGATGAAGAAGAATCTGCGCCCCACTATTGACCTAAAGAAAACACATGGATGGGGAAAGACAAGTTTACCCATTGTCTGTGTTGTTGTTATTATTTATTTTGGGGGTGGGGGAAGAGAGCAAGGTCTCTCTTTAGTCCAGGCTAGCCTAGACCAAGTATGTACCGAACTCATGATCTTCGGGCCTCGGCCTCCTGAGTGCTGGGATTACAGGTGTAAGCTGTCACCCCTGGATCCCATGTATTCATAATACAATATAAGTCAATGTTTAATGAAAACAGTGTACGCAGTGGGATTAACAAATATACCTCAGTTTCATTTTAAGGCCTATGAGTTACCTGTCCCATAATTCCATAGTAAGGCTGGAATTCCATCTCCAAAAAAGATTTACAAGCTAAAGTACAAAATCTAAGTGATTCTGGGCCAGAAAGGACTAAGGATGTAAACTTAAGAAGACAGGGTAAACTTAAGAAGATGCAGAGCCTGTGTAGTCTCCTTTCCTAATAAAACATTTCTCTTTGCCAGAGAATTCAATGAGCTGCTCCCTGTTTTCAGTCAACTTGCTGATTAGCAAAACCCTCCAGAGAACACCTCAGAGGTGTAAGTGAGCCGTGGCCATGGAGGAATAGTGGAATGAATCAGGTGACATTACATAATTAAATATCCAGGGAGATGTGACACCTCATTAAAGCCTTGTTATGTAAGCACGGTTTTAATTGGGACCATGTAGAGGTGGCTGGACAACTCAGGCACGAGCTGTTTTTTCCGACTGCATAGGTTTTTGGAGAATTGTATTTTGAACATGTCTAAAGTAACTACAGGATTGATCTGCTATTATCTTATTCTCTATTGATTTTTAAATGGCAAAGGAAAATAAAAGGGAGTGCATGGGTTCATGTCATCTGCCCTTCTGAACAAGACTGCACTATTATTTATTGAAGCATTATTAAAGAATTGTTTATAATAACCACAAAATGGAAACAGCCTTGGTGCCCACAAGTGGATGAATAATGAAGATGTCATGAGTCTGTATGATAGAATATGATCCGGACATGAAAAGGAGTTCAGTCTTGTCATTGGTGACAAATTGGACCGAGCTAGAGATCATCCTGCAGTCACAGAGGATCAAGCATGGAGTAATTCCAGCCCTAAGCCAAAATGAAAAAGGTTGGTCTTGAAGAAGATGAGCACAGACTAGACTTTGCCAGAGACTGGGGTGACGCTGTGTGTTTGGGGGGAGGGCATGAGGAAAGGGTGATGAATTTGTGCTAAGTCCCAGTAAGGAACAAGACACAGTTAGCAAGATGGCTGCTGTTGACAATGTACTGCGTATCTCAAAAATCCATTAGAAGGACTTTAGATATTTCATCCTAAGGGAAGTGGTAAGTATGCTGGAGAGATGGCTCAGTGGCTAAGGACACTGGGAGCTCTTCCAGAGACCACAAGTTTGATTCCTGGTACCCACATGGCAGCTCACAACTATCTATAACTGAAGTTCCCATGCATGACCTTTGAGGGCATCAGGCATGCATAGATATACAAGCAGGCAAAACACCCATGTACAGATATAACATATAAAATTTAAATTATTTAAAAAAAGAAATGTGTATAAAGAGAGGCATGTTTAACTTGATCTGAACATCACATAATAAACACATGAATACACACATACATAATACCTCATTAAGGAACCCAATTTTGTATGTTTTATGTACTAGCTAAAAATTAAAAGGCCTGGGTATATGGTTTAGGTGCTGGACTATGGACTATTTGCCTTAGACACAAAGTCCTTGATTCAATTTCTTATATTGCATAAACCAACACCAAGCATTTGGGAGACAGAAGCGGGAGGAACGACAGTTTAAGGTCAACACTAGCTACATAGGTCTGTCTCTATCTCAAAACTAAAATAAAATTTAATAAAATTAAAATGGAAAGCAAAAGAGAGATGGATCAAGAAATAAAGGCAAAAAGCCCCTTTCACTGTACGGTTTTTAGGAAGGCAGCGAGTTGACCATGAGGCTCGGAGCTCAGAACCTGCCTGAAGCCACTGACCTTCAAAGCCAAGGGCTTTGCCCACGGCATGTAGAAAGGGTCTGTGGGTTCTCGGCTTCAGCTCTCGGTGACAGCCCCCTTTCTGTGGCTACATCTCTAAGTCCTGGCTCTGAAAGCAGGATTGAGTGGGGATCCATTACCTTACTCCCCCACCCCCGCCCGACCCCCGCTGCTCATTTTGACTTCTCTAGAACATAAAGTGTATTCATTCCGTGGGTTTCTCCCCCTCACAGTTCTCAACGTTTCCAAACCCCCACTGACCAGAAGATTCTTGAGTAACAGGGAGCCTCAGAGACGGGGAGATATTTTAAATTTTCTCTAAGAGGCTGGTTCTCACGAAGACCAAGGTCAAATTCAAGTAACGGTTGGGACTTCTAATTAAAATATGTACAAATATCTATTTTAGTTCTCTGCCACCAATAGCTATTTCAAGAACATTATAGGTTCTGGGTGAGGGAGAAGAAAGGCGAGGGACTGGGACAGTTAGATGGAAGTGCTTATTTATCGCATCCTTGGTCACCTAGCTTTGTTCTTTAGTACAGAAAGGCACAAGGGGTCAACAGTGCTGGCTGTTCCTTTTTGGTCAAGTGAAAGCAATTTGTTCTGAGACTCAAGCCCAGATACCACAGGAGCGCTGCTCTGAGGAGCGTCCCATGCTATTAGACAACAAGGAAGAATGAGATATTGTAATGTCAAATATATTCATTCCAGCGTCCTGGCCCCAGAACAGAAAATTAACTTAGGTGAAACATTCACTCTACAGTCTTACTTAGAAAAAGAACTGCTCAGGGTCTGTTTTCCCTCATCGCTTATGAAAGAGAGACTTGAGAGTTGCCGCCATGATGGAGGCCTTGGCTGGCATGTGTGAAGTCCTGGGTTCCAGCGCCAGGAAGGAAAGAAAGGATGGATTGGGAGAGGCTAGGAGGAGCTACCAGTTATTACTTGGACAGGGTGTCAAAAACAAGGTCACGAGAATTATCCCGCCAGTTACCAAAATACAAGATCCAAATCAGCTTCTAAAATGAAATGGCAAATCAGTGGCGTTTGTGATCTTAGTAGTGGGCATAAAGTACACGGCCTACAGATGCGACCCTCGAGTGTTTTCTCAATAGATATTTTCTCTTTAATTGGCATATAGTCATTGCACATAATGTAGAGTAGATGGTATGAAATTCCAGTATCAGTGGAATTCCAGGGATCAGAGCATGGTTGGGCATAGCGTTTCCATTGTTCCTTTCACTAACTTTATTTTTCCTTGTGCCGGGGACTGAACCCAGGGTTTCATGCATGAGAATCAAGCACTGTTCCTACTGAACTACATCCCCAGCCCATGACCATGAGTCTAGCCTGATCAACTCAGGATGGCAACAGAAAGTCAGTTGTAACAGCTAGCTCTCACAGAAGCCAGGATGCAGACTCAGCCGCACACTAGGCTAAATCTCTCTTCACGCGAATCGGACTAGGAAGTCTTTACGTACAAATTGAAGGAGAGAGGAATCATGCATAGCCCACACAGGCCCTGCTATGTTTAGCGTCAACTCCAGGCACCAAAAAGAAAACAAAGGGTCAGCAAATGTATTCTTGCTTTAAGCATAAAGAAAGCCATAACCTGTGTGTGCAGAAGCAATTCATTTCTACTCAGTAAAAGGCAACAGAGAGCTCCGCTGTTTACCCAAATATATTGAAGAAACATTTCGAGAGTCACTCTAAGGAAATTGCTTATGGGTGGCTTCCCGTTTACCATGCAAGTTTAGAAAACCTCGGGGCTGTATTTGGGAAAGGCTTTGGGGAATGCAGGATGAATTCTAATCCCAAAGCGACAGCCAGCTCGACTCTCTTCTAAAAGCGATCTTGTGGCACTAACTCTGAACTCTACTTGACTTTGAGTTTCAAAGCTATATCAAGGGAGTGTCCACAGTTCATGGGTTTCTTTCAAGCCCCAGATTGTGGGTACTTCTGCTCAATCTTGTCTTTTGGGGATTTAATCCCTGGCATCCAGTAGAGAGCAAACACCTAAATGACAAATGAGAGGACAAGGGGAACTGAGTGGCCTCCAGTCAGAATTCACACTGAGAAGCAGAAATTACCAAGCCAGAGCTACGTCCAACTTTGGCTTATCGTCAAGGTGTGAAGCCTGGCTTGCTGCTTCCTGGTTGGTACTGTTCTTAAAACAGGCTAGGGACGGCAGGGGCTGGACTACTGAGCCATGTCCTCCTCAGTAGTGCCGAGAGGGAAGCAGGGAGAGAAAGTTTACTTTAGACATAGAAAACCTAAACCACCGAGAGAGCCAGCTCTGAATGCAGCTTCTTAAACAAACACTTGGCACTTTGTGTCTGGTAAGAAAAGGACAAGAAAGAAAAGAAAGCTTAAGAACTCTTGGACAGATATAAACTCAAAGCAGGCTGTTGACAGCAGACCAGCCATCCCATAATAAATTAAAACTGTCCTAGCCTACTTTCTACTGCACTTACTAACACACTATGCCTCCCCCCAGTTTTTTTTTTTTTTTTTTTTTTTTTTTTTTTTGAGACACTCTGTAGCTCTGGCTGTCCTGAACTTTCTATGTAGACCTGGTTCGCCTCAAACTCACAGAACTCCGTCTACCTTTGCCTCCCAAGTGATGGGATTAAAGGCATTTCCAAGCATCTTGATTTAGGCTATGGCTCCACACCACTGGAAGCCAGGTGTTGTACTTTAAATTGATAAACTGAGTCACCCTCCATAGGACTGCTGAAACCTTCCTTCAGGTTATGTACATGGTCACTCAATGCATGCATATGCAACAGTGGCTGCATTTATTCAACTCTGTCCGTCTAGGAGTCCTTTCCTCAAATGCCTAGGTATAACTAAATGCATGAGAAAATGGAGAAAGCTGGCTTTAAAGACATGACATCTCTTTTCAAAACAAACCCCCACCCAAGTACCTTATCAGTCAATACTCACTTGTATCTCAGAAAGAGCCACTGGGTGGTCCATAACCCAACTAATACCATCCCGTTTATTTCTGATACAGAAAATGCCCAGTTGACCCGGTCGACATAATCAAAAAACTTGTCTGGGAGTGGAGGGCTGAGCTCCTTGGGAGGGACCCTCTCATGCACAACGGTGATCATGACTGTTGTCAGGATAAGGTTGAAGAGAGCATACACAAAGGCGATGCCTGTTTTCCACCACTCTAGGGGAAACTTGTTCCTGGAGTCATTGGGCATGGAAATCTGGATGTAGTCCGGGTATTTTTTGGCACCCTTTCGTAACCCATTGGATAAGGTCTTGGGTTTGCCCTTGCCATTTTTGCCCTCTTCTTCTACAGCTTCAGTGGGGCTCGTGTAAGTGTTGGTAGAGTCGTTGGCTTGACTTTCCAAATGACCTTCAAGTTTTGCTGTCTCTATGATATCCATTGTCCGCCAGCCTTCGGAGCTAAAGGAGATGGTAAGGTTCTTGGTTTCCGTGGGAACTTCTCTCTTTTAAATCCTTCTACTTGCAAGATCAACATGGACTCTTAGAACTGATTGTGTGTGCTGATATGAAATGTAGACAGTGGCCCTCTGGTCCCTAGTCCTTCCACACAACGATCTGCTGTGGAGTCACCACAAGGAAGCTGGTTCTCTTTCCCACAGGAGACGTTACTGTGCCTTCTATGAAGAGACAAAAGGAGGTCAGAAACGGCTTGTCTAATTACCAACCACTTGAAATACAAACACGCTCAAGGTAAGGAAACCGCTATCAAAGGAGCCTGCTTTCCAAAGCTGTCCTCAGAACACAGTCAAGGCTGCCGAAGCCGAATTTATTTATGAGGCACTAGATTGCTTAATCTCGGAACATTTGTCTCTCTTGGAGCTGACGTCAGCATGGGTTAGAACATCTTAACAATCAACTCCCAGTTAATTCCTTCCAATAAAGCCAGGACTGAACCTTTTAGACACTTCACAAGTTGCTAACCATGAAGTCATAATACACTAGAACCTGCTGGGAGACCGTACCGCTCCTTCCTGATACTGGCTCTTTTTTAAGAAAAAAGAACAAATAGCAAGACATGGTGGCTCACACTTCTAACGACAGCGTTTAAGAGACTGAGGCAGGAGGACGACTGTGACTTTAAAGCCACAGTCTTTAAAGCCCAGGACTATATAGTAAATTCCAGGTTAGCCCAAGCAAAAGTGTGTGAAACCTTCTCAAAAATATAAAATAAAAAGGTCAAAGAATTTAGAACTCCTGAATTGTTACTGTCTGCATTTTCCAGGACAGTTCAGTTTCTACTTAAAAACCGACGATCCCTTTAGCGACTACTTTTATGAATAGACTGCAAAGCAACACATTTATTCAACATATGAAAATGTATTTAAAATACCATAACCTCAGTTTATCCCTTTATACCCAGAGACACATACTATATACAAAGTCAACAACCTTCAAACTCCCAGAGTGGAAAGATGCACAAAGCCTTTGCTGTGTCTCATATGGGAAAGGGTTAGAAGTAGCCTTGGGGGTACCCTCCTAAAACTGCCACAGGAAACGGAAGGATATCTTGATACAGTCATTGCAATTTCTAACAGATGGAAGTTTTCTCGAAGGGGTCCCACTTGGAGCACTTACCTACTGTGGCTGAGGACAGGCACCTTTGCTTTAAGTGCCACACACCGGCTCCAAGCAGCAGACCCTTCCTACTGCACAGAGGAAAGCGGTGACTCTTATACTAGCTCACACTATGGCCCAGCTGTTCCCAATTTAGGAAAGCAGCATTTAGTCAGGCCACCAGCCCAGCCACCTGAGGAGTTTGGGAAGCTTGTAATTAGTCTCCGCCCTGAGCACACTGCAGAACTTCAGCATATTTCTTTCAATTTTAAAGGCCTCCTTTTTTTTGGGTAAATATGGTTAAATTCAATTTAGTGACAGACAGCTAAGCCTTTACTTGATGGATAAAAAACAAAATATAAGTGGTACAGTTAATACATTCAGCTATTTCCTTGAAACTACTGTAGTGGCAATCAGATCAACTACAACAACGTATTATACATTTATTTCAACACTTCGGACTGAAGGGGCAGATTAAAGGGTTTTTTTTTTTGTTTGTTTGTTTTTAAAGACAACACAGGGACTAGGGGGATGGCTTAGCTGGTAAAATGCCTGCTGTCAATGCATAGGGACCTGAGTTTGGATCCCAAGAAGCCATTTAAAAAAATCCAAAGTAGAGCATGCCTGTAACTCCAGTGTGCATGTGGGAGTGGGGGTGGCTGCTGAAGAAAGGTGATCTCTCAGGCTCACTGAAAGCTTCCCTAGCTGAATGAGTGTGATGCAGATTAACAGCCCTGTCTCAAAAAGTAAGGAGCAGAATGTCTAAGGAAGACATCTGATGTTGAACTCTGGCCTATACAAGCTTGGTTACATGTGAGAATGTGCACAAACACACACACACACACACACACACACACACACACACACATATCTAAAAGCAC
>NW_022196898.1:78873687-78881539 GCF_008632895.1 Mastomys coucha
AAAAAAAAAAAAAAAAAAAAATTCACATTGTGAAAGAAAAGAGCTGAGCTGACCTGGCCACTAAATAAAAGGTTAGGTTTATTTGTTACGTATCCCTCTGGTCTGACGAGAAGCATCCGCTTGCACACAGCCCACTCTTGAGAGAGGAAAGCCATTGGGGAATTTAACCTGGTTTTAAAACAAAAACAAAAACAAAAAAAGGAATCCTCAGAGGATGCGTTGCCACGAGGGGGTCACCCATTTCCAACAGCTCACCTTCCTCTTGTCCCCGCGAAAATGTCCCCAGGTACCAACAAGCCACTAGAGGGAGTGAGGAAGCCAGTGTTCCCTCAGCCTGACCAATGTTCTCTTCAGAGCCCTTAGAAGGGGCTGAGGAAAGAATGAACGTCCTGAGGAGGAGCCTCAGCAAGATGATCCCAACAGCAGCTCTCTCCAACATGGACTCCTCCTTCTAAGCAAGATACCCAGGCCCTCAAGCAGTGATGACTGCTCTCTACCCACTCCAACCTAGCTGACGAAACATATCCAACATTCCACCTGTGCTCCTAGCCTGGTGGTCATGCATTCAAGAAGCCACATCACTGGACAGACAGGTGGCCTTTGTAAGGCAGTCATCTAGTTCTAGAACATAGAACGTTGAGAAGAAAATCCAGTCACCCTTTTTTCCCCCAAGAGGAAGATCTCCGGGTACCTACCTACCTCAGGGGACTACTAAGAACTTGACTGAAATAATGATTGTGCCGAGGACGAACCCTCGGGAGGAACTAGAGGAGCCATTCTGTGAGCCCAGTACCCACTGCTTGTCATTAGCGGTGGAATTGATATTTTCCTTGGGATTTCATTAAGGCTAAATACACGACGCATTTGTCTGGGTTATCCAACCACCAGACTCGTGCTCATTGTGAAGATGGTGACTATGCCATGTTCATTCTTATAATTATCCCTTGCTATCACTGCCTGAGAAAATGACAAAAGCCATCCTGGTTCTTTTTTGATTGGAAATTCATCTGCTTTGGTTACCACTCGAGGCCACACGCCGCTGCCAAGTTCTCTGAGCACCATTTAACCTAGGTGAGACAGTTTAAGGTCTTTACAAACCCATCTAACACCCCTGCGAAAGCAAATGCAAGACGCAGAGGTTTGTTTTTAGTACACTGGTGTGATTCTATTGGTTTTTAAACTACAAAGTGGGACATATTACAAAAATTTAAGCATTGTTTAAAATTAGGAAGGGATTACAGTAAAAAAAAAAAAACACCAGAAGCACATTTTTATCTTATATGTATGGGTGTTTTGCCTGCATGCGTGCCTGTGTGTCAAGCACATTCCGGTGGCCAAGGAAGCTAAAGGAGAGCATTGGATCCTTTGGAACTGGAATTATAAACAGTGGGAGTCACTGTGTAGAAACTGGGATGGAACCCAGGGCCTCTGGAAGAGCAGGTAGTGGTTTTAGCCCCTGAGCCATCTCTCCAGCCCCACCCCCAGAAGCACATCTTTAAGTGACTATCAGCTTGGAGATATGGCTCTGCAGTGAAGAGCATCTACTGTTTTTGCAGAGGACCTGAGTTTGTGTCCCAGCACCCATACTGTGTGGCTCACAACCACCTATAACTCCAGTTCCAGGAGAACCAACACCCTCATCTTGCCTCTGTGGGTACCTACACACATATGGTGTAGGAAGCCACTTCATAAGCACATCGCCATTACAAAATGGCGATGACATTTGGCTTGCCGTTGGTATAAGAATGCCTTGTCGTTGGCATAAGAACGCTTTGTGCGCGTGTGCCTGTAAATCCCAACGAGTGCCTTTGGTCACGTCAAATGGCCTGATCGTCACACAGCCTATTATGAGTCGCCACGTCTGAGGCGGGCATACGGCCCTATATAAGGGAAGGGTTTTGATATAGTCGGGGCTCTCCTCCTCCTCAACTGAAGCTAGTGAAAGTAAAGTTTGTACTGCAGAAGGATCCGTGTGTGCCGCGTCTTTCCTGCCGGCAGGAGATAGCGCGGGACAACTTATGGTACACGTACATACACGCATTTCACCACATATACACGCAATTTTTTTTAAAAGTAATTGAGTGAAGCAAAAGAGACATTTCAGTATCTCTTTTCAAGGTAAACGTATCCTGTGCTCGGAACTGGAGTGGTCTCGCTAAGCTGGGCCCTTCCGCCATGCCATCACTCACTATTAAAAAAATCCGCTCCCCACCCCCACCTCCGACCCCGGGGCTGGGGAAATGGCTCAGCAGTTAAGAGCACTGACTGCTCTTCCAGTAGGGCCTGAGTTCAATTCTCAGCAACCACATGGTGGCTCACAACCATCTGTAATAGGATCTGATGCCCTCTTCTGGTGTGTCTGAAGACAGCTACAGTGTATGCATATATATAAATACAATCTTAAAAAAAAAAAAAGAAAAGAAAATCCCCTACAAGCTTGCCTGCAGCCAATCTGATGGAGGAGTCTTCTAACTGAGGGTGCCCTCTTCTCAGATGACTTTAGCTTGGGTCAAGCTGGCATAAAGCTATCCAGCACATCAAGACAAGTGAACAGTCAAGAAGTTATGAAACCAGATTTCTCATGCACATAACATCCAACTGGAAGATCTATTTACACATTAAATACACATGCATCTAGGACAGAACCTATAATATAATCAGCTTTGAAAACCTAATCTAAATATGCTTACTACCTGACCACAAGCTGTTGGATTTGTACCCTACCTCCACATTAAAGGACAAAACTGTCCTCAAAAATCTAATAATTAAAAAAAGATATTTAGAATTTACATGAAGAAAACAGCACTGACCAGAAAAGAAAACACAAAGATCTACCACCCTAGAAGGAAGGAGGGAAAGACGGTAGGTATGTAGGGAAGGGCTTGATACTACTGTGTTCATATATAATTTAGTCATTCCATTTTAACAATCCCAGTAGGATTTTTCCATATTCTGACAAGGGTTCTAAAGTGGGAATTTAAAAACGGCAGTGGCCCTAGGTCTGTGCTGTTGTACCCCACGAAAGGACTGCCATTATGACAACTTTCACTAGTTCCCATTTTGAGGGTTTAGCGCACATCACGTGCCCACCTCCCAGTGAAATAAGAAGCATACAAAGTATTTGAGTATGTTTTCAATATCCACTTATAAGAAAAGTTTGCAAATAGCTAAACATCAGACATATGGGACAAACTCAAAGAATTGTGGATCCCTCACCGTCAAGAAATATTATGTGGTGGGATGGACGGGTGAGTTGACTCCTCCTAATCTGGAAAACTCTAAAATATTGAAAAAAATCTAAATTTTCTTGAGCATTCACACAATTCCATAAGTCTCATGGTTCAATGCACAGATATCTGGTTCATGTATAAAATTATTAAAATACTATGTAAAATTACCTCCAGTTACATATATAAAGTACATAGAAGGGTAAATAAATTTAGAATTAGGCTGGGATTCCACCTCTGAGAAACATCATCATGTATACGCTAATATTTTAAAATTAAAAAAAAAATTCCCAAATCCAAACCATTAAAAAAATATTTTTGCTTTATGTGTATGCTACATGTGTGCAGATGTCTGGAGAGGTCAGAAGAGGGCACCAGATCCCCTGCAGCTGGAGTTAGAAACAGTTGTGAGTGGCTTAAGGTCAGTTGTCTTTAAAGGCAGCGAGCATCCTTAAAGGCGGGGCTGATCCATCTCTCTCTCCACCCTTACACACACACCTTTAGAAACCTTTCTGATCCTAGGCACTTAGGATAAGGAAGAGCAAATGTGTTAAATAACTGTAAGGTTACAAAAGAGATGCATAATTACTAAAACAATACAGCATAGGGGAATTCAGCCTAGACAGACAGCAGAGCATCAAGAATTCCTAGCAGGAGGTATACAATAAAAAACCTGGGAAAGGGGGCATGGGATACAGAGTCAGGGTTGCAAGCTGAGGTGGGAGTTTGGAAGGCCACTCACTCCCAAGGGCCTCCTTTGGCAGGACTGATGGGAAGCTGGGTAAACACATTTGCAGAGGCGATGTGACATAAAGTCCAAAGTTGAGAAAGGCTGTTTATTAGACCTGTAAATCTGTCCTTCCATGCATGTGATTCCTGTATGATAAGGTATATTAGCTGTGTAAATACAGCTTTAAAAAACTTATCTAAGTTTATGTGTGAACTTTAATGTTTAAAAGAATTTAATCTATTAAAGATAGATGCTAAACCTCCATCAAAGAAAATATTATCCTATTTGAACAATCTGAAATTACAAACAAACAGATGTTCATATTGAGCTTTCTGGTGCAGGAAAAGTTACAGCTTAAGATTAGATCTTAGGGGACTGAAACAAATAAATACCTACTGAGGTTCTAATAGACCCCCAAAACTTTGTCAGACCTGACAAAAGAAAACTCATTAGTGACCAGAAAGGCCTTATTACAGAAGCGGGTACTGTAAAATAGCTAGAAAATACAACAGTCTCAATCACATGTTACTTGCATGCCAGGTACTTTTTGGAGCCTGTTTTAATCACTCACAACTACTCTAGGAAATATCGTAAGCTCAATTTAAAAAAAGAAAAAGGAAAAGGAAAAGAAAAAAAGACAAAGCAAGTTACTCAAGGTCAGAAAGGAAACAGCAAATCTTACCTTTCCGTCAGGACCCTGACCTCAGGAGGTCTCTGTTCTTAATGGCACATGACTGACTCAAGGATACGACGTTTAAGAGGTGAGCGGTAGATACAGTTGGTGCAAAGACCAAGGGACAGCTATCAGCTTTTCTTTTGTGTAAGTGCATAGGAAAGATCTCTAGGTAGCAAATGTCAATATAGAAGCTAGGCATGGACCTGAAGGGTAGAACTCATGCTCAGCATGTGGGAGACCCTAGGATCAATCCTCAGCATTAGAAAACAACACACACACACACACACACACACACACACACACACACACACAGGAAATACACCTAAGTAGGTAAATGTTAGTATGTAAGTTGTCCCTTGTTTTATGAGAGCAAGAGGAAGTTGCTAACGGCTTGCCTATCAACTATATTCACCACATTAGTTAAAGTCAGTAAGTGTTAAATTTATAATTCTGGTATATTATTCTATGTCAACAGGATCCAGAGGGACAGAAGATCTCCTGGCTTGAAGCTTTTCTTAAAAGACCAGGACCCTTTAACTTCGAGCTTCATGTCCCTGTGAAACTCCTGAAGAATAACACAACTCAGCCTCCACGGCACTTTGTGAGGGCCATGACTCCACTTCAGAAGCAGCCACAGTATTTTGTTATTTTAAGGCTGGGCTATGTGTGCCTTGCCTCTAGTGCATGATGCCATGGGGTAGGCCCCTGGCACTTCACAGACTGGGTTTGGTGACACACATCTATAATTCCAGTGCTTGGGAGGTGGACTCAGGGGAGCTGGGCACTCGAGGGTTATTCGCATGTACACTGTAACTTCAAAGCCAGCCTGGAACGCTTGAGACACTATCTCAAAACAAAAGTTTGTTTTATTATTTTACCAACAGGTTCCTGAAAACTCTACAGATAACCAACCAACAGCTTATTGAAAACTATCATGTGTTTTAGAATGCTTTGCTAATAAGCATAACCCGTCAAATAATCTGCCAGATCTAAAGTTGTCTTAGTTTTTGTGTGTGTTTGAAACAGGGTCTCTCCATATATCCCACACTTGCCTGGAACTCCAGACATAGCCCACGCTAAGCTTGAACCAATGGTCTTCTTGGCTTAGACCCCTGTGTGCTGCAACTATCTGCACCACCACTTCTAGCTTAGATGCTAAATTTTGGATAGTCACAAGGTCCTACATATTTTTAATAGAACAGAATTCCAATTATGAAAGTTGGCTCATTAAGTATCTTGTGACACTTTATTTCGTAAATACCTTTAAACATATTTTTAATGTAAAAAATACAACTGAAAAGCCAATATCAATTCTATCTATCTATATTAACATGGGGTAAAAACGTGTGGTAGAGATGAGATGTCTATATTAACATGGGGTAAAAACGTGTGGTAGAGATGAGATGTTTTTTCCTTCTGGTGCATATATTTTAAGGTGGATGGGTTATTTCAGATTGTACTTAGTTGATATGAGAGAAAGAAAAATAGTTCCCACCAGTAGAGAAGGGAATTAATCTGTTTATCTGGGATTTCAGGCAGGCCTGGAGAAAGGCTGCATGCAGTTTCAGAGTTTCTCTCTGTGGCAATACACATGTTCTAAAACTAGACATTGACGATCCTTGCACAATTTTCTAATTTACTAAAAAAAAAAATCATTAAACTTACACTTAAGACAAGGAATTTTATGGTACTGAGCTGCAACACAACTTGCCTGTTAAAGACTGACCTAGCCTACAGGACTAAACTTTTCCTAAAAAAACCAGAAAGCCAAGGAGTATTGGACACTCTGACTTCCAGACTTTGCATCCCATTACAGTGTCAGGCTGAGCAGCTGCGCATTTAGCAGTGATTCAGAAGGATCACACAGTTCTAGGTGTTCCACAGACCAAAGCAAAAAACTAGCTAATGAAAAGCGAAGCTCTTAACTAAAATTATGTGGTCTATCTTCTCCCACCCCCACAAAGCAGTATGAAGTGACTCAGGAAAGATGGGCTTTCCAACAGAATTGATCAAAAGTCACTCTGTGTAACCAAGCTTTTATCACCACCACCACCACCACCGTCATCATCATTGTCATCGTCATTGTCATCACTGCTCTCATGCTGACTGACCCTGGGATCCTCCCATACCAGCAGAGCACTCTACCACTGAGGCACCACCACCACCACCACCATCACTGTCATCGTCATTGTCACTGTCATCATCATCACTGCTCTCATGCTGACTGACCCTGGGATCCTCCCATACCAGCAGAGCACTCTACCACTGAGGCACACTCCAAGCAGCACGAATAAGATTAGGGACAAGTAAAGCCTGTTCTCACCAAAAACTGGTTACTTTAATGGCTGAAGTGAGTCCTTATCCAAAGCAAGTATTTGCTGGGCAAGTCTGAAAATAATAAATCACAGTATGAGGAGTGTTTTAGAGAGAGAGATTATCTGTGCTGGGTGATAAGGGGGACTGACAGAACAACTGCTTCTGCTTAGTAAATGAAATGGCGCTGTGATGTCACTTCATTGAGATCTGACTTGGGGAGCAGTCTGTGGGATGTTTTCAAGTTGGATGTCCTCTTGTAGACTATTTTCTGGTGATAGATTGCTACTGGTGACTGGATTTATTCTGCCTACTGTCTCTGATTCTAGTGTATGTTATAAAGAGAACTAGTTGTATTTTAACTTGTGAAGGTGACACTGTAGCAGAAGAATCTTTAAAAAAAAGATATGTTAGTGTGTGTGCATGTGTGTGCATGAGTATGCTGTGTGTGTGCATGTGTGTGTGCACGTGTGCTATGTGTGTGCATGTGTGCTGTATATGTGCATGTGTGCTGTGTGTGCTTGTGTGTGTGCATATGTGCATGTGTGTGTGCATATGTGTGTGCTGTATGTGTGTGCACATGTGTGTGCTGTGTGTGTGAGCATGTGTGTGTATGTGTGTGTGTGTGCCTGCGTGTGTAGTCAGATGCCTTGGAGCTGAGTCTTAGGAGGCTGTGAACTGAGAACCAAGCTCTCCAGCCAGAAGTAGTATCTTGATGGCAAGGGAAGACACAGAGTAGGACCATTTAAAAAGTCCCGGTACAGCAGGAGGTGGCCCGTGAGTGAGCCATGGTGGACAGGAGTCTGGACAGGTGAAAGAGTAAGTGATGAGTGGACAAGAGGCTGGGTAGGTGATGGAGTGAGTGATGGTGGACGTGAGGCTGGGTAGGTGATGGAGTGAGTGATG
>NW_022196898.1:78882114-78888375 GCF_008632895.1 Mastomys coucha
AGGCTGGGTAGGTGATGGAGTGAGTGATGGTGGACGTGAGGCTGGGTAGGTGATGGAGTGAGTGATGGGTAGGCTCATAGATTGGACAAAGTAGAACCTGAGTAATCTAATCTCTAATTTTGTCAATGTATAAAATATTGAACAGTACAGATATTTGTTCAATATGTTCATTAAATGTAACTGGCTATTCCCATTCATTGGTCAAACCATAGTATTCAGTACTTGTTAGAAATACTGGAGTGGGGGTGGGAGCTGTACTAGCTCCATCAGCTCTAACAGCCCAACTGAACCACAGGGAAAACTTAGGTGCTTACACAATTCCAGGTTTCCTTATACCTCAAAGACTTATATACCTAGAGATTGATTCCTTTATATACCTCAAAGATTTATATACCTAGAGATTGATTCCTTTAGGTTTTAATATTCTGTAGAAAGAGGCTGTAAAAATTTACCTACTAAAGCAGGAGGTTTATGCAAAGTATGGTTAAATCATATTTAAGTCATATGTTAGGGCTAATGCTTTTTCCTAAGAATCGTGGCTAGGCCAAGAAAGCGAAGTGGAAGCTTAACCGTTATATAATGAGAACTGCTCTCTCTAAATGATAGGGTCCCATCCAGGCAAGTCAGGATCATCATCAGAGGCAATGCTACATTTCCTGGTCAACAGCAAAAAATTATTAGACTTGGAAACATTATTTTATTATAAGAGAATCAACAGAAAGTAAGAAACAAAGGGATCAGCTCCTTTTAAATAACTTTATAATTTTCTACTTTATTATAATTTCTTTTTTATGTCTTTCAGAGTACTACCTACTGATTCCTCTCTCCACCACATGGTAATTAATGAGTGTGTATATCAAAGTACTGAAAAATGGCCACCCAGGATGGTGTAAGGATGCTATTGAGAGAAGTGTTAGAATAACCTCTCAAAGGAGGGGACGAGATGGTGGTGTTGCCTGCAGGCCATATAGGGAGCTCAAACTTGCGGCTGTCTTGAGTTATCACTGTGCTAGGGTAGGCTCTGTGGTACCTTTGAGTCAGCCATGCTGACATAAGGAACCCCGGTGTCCAGTCCTGAGGACTTGAAGGGAAAGGTTTCCTCAGGCTGTCATTCGTGCCCATTCTGGGGTAAATGGATATCTGCTAATGTTCCCACAGGAAAAGTCACACAACACTGAGGCATGGTTTTCATGAGGAGAAGAGTAATTAGGAAACAAAGGAGACCCTGGAGGATCCAGGAAGGATGGGACATCTAACATTTCTCATTTGGTTATCTCAAGCAACAATATCTTCCACAGATGAAGCAGCAGCAATTACAGACAGCTCACAGTCTATGCTAGTTGCGATGTCTTCTAAAAGATGCAGGTCTCTAAAAGGCACCAGCTTCTCTAAGCCTGTGGAGTAGTGCTTTATATATTTATATAATATATGTAGCTATATATTATGTATAATATATAAATATTTAGATAAAATAAATATATGCATATAAACATAATATATGTTGTGTGTGAGTTTATTATATATAATATATAGTTTTACATATAGCTGAAATTCATAGAATTTTAGCTATCCTCTTTCAATGAATAATTATTTCTTAGAAGCACTAGCCTGACTAACCTTCCAATCTTGATTTCAGACATTAATTTCTTGGAGTGACTTAATAATGATTATCTGTGTTCCCCAAATTAAGGTCCTAGGTTTCCCAACCTAATTCAATATTCCACTAAAGAAAAGGGCACATTAAAGGAAAAGAACAGAGATTAACATTAGAGATTAAAATTAGTTAAGGTATTGAATCTCCAGTTGGACAGAATGCTATTTAAACAATTTTAATGAATACAAGTGACAGTGCACTGGCTGGTTTTATGTGTCAACTTGACACCAGTTAGAGTCATCAGAGAGGAAGGAGCCTCAGTTGAGGAAATGCCTAAGAGATCCAGCTGTAAGGCATTTCTCAATTACTGATTGATGGGGAGGGCTCAGTCCATGGTGGATGGTGCCATCCCTGGGCTGGTGTCCTGGGTTTTATAATAAAGCAGACTGAGCAAGCTATGAGGAGCAGGCCAGAAAGCAGACCCCTCCATGGCCACTGCATCAACTTCTGCCCCCAGGTTCTAGTTCTGCTTCAGTTCCTGTCCTAAATTCCTTCAATGGTGGACTATGATCTGGAAGTGTAACCAAATGAACTTTTTCCTCCCCAAGTTGCTTTTGACCATGATGTCTCATCACAGCAATAGTAACTCAATCACTAAGACAATTATCACTTAATATTTTGTTATTTAAAACATTTAATTTTTTTTTACATAAATTCAAAGCCATATGTCACTTTGGATCATTCTCGAAATGTATCTTAAAATATTCCCACAACTAAGCCGGGCAGTGGTGGTGCACACCTTTAATCCCAGCACTTCGGAGGCAGAGGCAGGTAGATTTCTGAGTTCGAGACCAGCCTGGTCTACAGAGTGAGTTCCAGGACAGCCAGAGCTATACAGAGAAACCCTGTCTCGACAAAACCAAAAAACAAACAAACAAACAAAAAAATAGTATTCCCACAAGCATAAAAATGTTTCTCCTATAACCACAGATTAGATGACTTTAGCAAGTGATTTATATTTTTACTATGAAAATGATAATACTTTTATATGATCCTTTCTAATGGATTTTTAAATGTCTGTTTATTGTTGTATGTACATAATTTCAGGGCTGACCACTGTATATTAGATAATCAATTAGGGGGAGGCTCTGTAAGTTCAGCCTGGGCTACAGATTGTGTCCCAATAAAAACAAAATCACAACAGTGGGACTGGTGACCTTAGAGATGGATGTACACGTAGAAACAAATATGTTTTACATAAGAAACTGTATAGTTACTATAAAAATCATAAAATGAGAGATATACTTTACTTTTTAACCATTTTGTATTAAAAAAATAAGTAAGCAGTGTATGTTAGATTCACTACTGATATAGACAAAAATGGATGTTACCATTTAATAGATGCCAAGTGCTCAGCACTGCTGTGGGAACTCTGGAAAGTCTGAAGAAAGTCTGGAGACACATAGGATGGCTAAAAGCAGTTTATCTCACCCTGTACATAATGCTTAGAGGGATCCAAGAGACGGTATAAAACCAATGCTCAAATAATATCAGGAAGCTAAAAGATGTAATTCCACCTATAATCTTATTTCCATGAAATCTAATTCTCATTGATGGTGCTACATAAATAAACGTGCTTGACTATAAATAACCACTTGAAGATGTTTCAATGAAACTCTGCCTCACTCCTCTGTAAAAGCAAGAGCCCCAGAAAACAAGCTTTTGGAGTTTTATGTGTGTTCTGAAAACTTCTCTAAAACACGTGAAACAGATTTTAGAAATGGATTTGTGACAAGCACCTCACAGGAAACTGGAAGTCCACTGCCCACGCGTATGCCAAGATGACGAGAGGGCACTGAAACTGTGTATACTCATATTCCAGGGCATCTTAATGATAGCAAGAGACTGTGGTGACATTATCAAACACCGACTTTTGAATCTTTCTGCACTGAAAAAAAATGAACACCATGTTCTAATTTCACTACTCAAACCTACAAAAACAGTTAAGTTAATTTTTAGTGAGCACTGACAGCACTAGATATGATTTTTTTTTTTGCATACAGCAGGTTTGAGGATGCATCGGATGGCTAAGAATCATGTTCTGTAACCTTGGACATAATGCTTATAGAGCTGAGAAAGGTGAAGTCCATCCAAGAGCTCAGAGAGCCGGGGCTGGAAATGGCCAAGGTTACAGCTTCTGCTCCAAACCACACTGCCATTTCCACTCACCAGAAACCTATCTCCTCTTTGTTTCATATCCCAGCAAGTTTTACCACCAACTACCTAGCTACTCAGGATTAATAAAACCATGGCTATGCCTCAGCTCACCACCCCCTCCTTGATCACCAACACTCACTCTGAACCTTGGTATTTTTCATGTCTCCACTATCCAGGTACTGCTTCTTGTTTAAAAACAAACAAACAAACAAACAAACAAAAAACCCCCCAAAAAACCAAATCCCAGTGGTTCGAATTTACCAAAGACGACAACTCAGGAGCTAGATGTTGTGCGGAAGCTTTCTAGCTCAGAGAGGCAGCACCTAGCTGACCTTCCTCCTCCACCCATGTTCCGGAAGGAAAAGGCTTCTCCATCTCTACTCTGTGTCAAATACCCTTCCTCTCAAAGACCCTCCTTTCTGTTGCTTACCTTTATTCTCCATCGGTTGGTCACTTACTTCCCCTCTTGACCCAGAGTTGACTTTATTTTGCTCCTGGATTAAAAGTCTGTGTTAGTTGGGCCACACTCCAGGTACTTGTTTTCAGTAAACAGAAGGCTAGAGGACCAAAGGCTGAAGCTGGCATACCACAACTAGAAATACTTCACAGTCTTGGGGTTCAAATGTCATCAAACATCCTGCAAGAGCTTCTCTCTCAAACTGAGTTCACTTCAGAAACGGTTCACCGTCTCCAGGGTGGGTGTGAGTACAAACCTAGCATCTCGGAAATGAACTGGTACAGTCCTTGAGCACCAGGCACTGTTGGTTCTTTGTACAGTGAAAGCCTTGATAGGGATCAGATAGCAGAGAACAGCTCCTGGAGACAAAAAGCATGGATGTCTTTGAACTAGGGTAAACTCAAGCTCCACCATCAAGCTGTCTAAGGCGACTCGAAATCCCTCAAACAGCTTCCTATGGCCCCAAAGTCCCTTGTTTATTTTGACTTCAGGAGAAATAAAATGGTAAATATTCAGAGAACAGAGGATAATGTAGTGAACTCTATTAGCCATGAAAAATGGGAAAGCTCTTCACTTAATCTCTACTCCTAGTTTCTTTTAAAGCCAGATCTTAAACCAGTTGGAAGCTTTTATCTCTGTTAATCTCACCAGCATGAGCATTCCTTACTAATCCCCAGCCAGGACATTGGTTTCCTTCTGAGGATGATGTTTGCTCTGACAATCACCATTCCCTACAACTGCCCAGAGGCTCTTCATGATCTGGCACAGCCTGTCTTTCCAGTCAGTGATGTCAACATTTAATTTTTCCCTTTTCTGCCTTATTTCCTTGATTCTTTTGCCTCACTAGCAGCACAGTCCCCTCTTATCAGGCTTCTACTGGGTCCTCTTACTTATACACGGCTTGTCCTGCCTCAGGTCTCAGCATACAGATCACAACCTCCAAGAAACACCCACACTACACCCATAGAGAATGTCCCCAGACCCCAAAATAAACAAGTAGCCTGGCTAGGCTTCAAGAAGGCCCACCCTTTCCCTAGGGTCCCCACCTGAAAATAAACACTGGTTTACAGTTTTCTTCTCCTTAGAAACTGACTCTCCCCTTGTTGGGCACTGTGTTAAAATTTTAGTGGTGTGGTCAACGTTCTTTAGCATAACTTCCTCATACCGTTTGTGCACATAATTGTCACATAGATGTGTTAAAAATGTCCCCGCAGAGCATGATGGAGCACACCTATAATCCCAGCACTCAGGAGGATGAGGCAGGAGGATGCTGAGTTCGAGGCCAATCCAAGCTACAGGGGAAAGCCCTTTCTCAAAACGACCACAACAAACAAACCAAACCTGCAGGTGCTGTACAGGTGGAAAGCAAGCTCCGAGAGTATAGATTCTTTACTAACACAGTCAAGTACACCTTACCTGAATGCTTAGGGTACGGCCAGAAGTATTTCAAATTTCTATTGTTCTTTTGAAAATTTCACAAGATTTTCAAATATACAAAGAGGCAACCTGAAGACGAGACCCAAATCTAAACAAAAATTCACTTGTTTGACGAGTGCCCGTCTCACACAAGACTGCAGGGAATTTGTAAAATATACTAAAAATTCATAACAACTAAGGTAGAAAATAACTGCATGTTGATGTTAAAGGGGCCACACCTTCCAAAAAACAAACCAAACCAAACCAAAGCAAAACATCAAAACCGCACCAGAGGCCACCAGAGCTTTCTGGGAGGGAGCCAGATGAAAGGGCTGCCTCTCGGTAGATCACACTCCCCAACACAGTCTGCCTGTATGAAGATTAACTGTGAGAAAGATCTTTGAGGAAATGTCAGCCACTCTGAAGATTCCCTTATTTACAATAAGGGCAGGCACTGAAAAATAAGGTAGAAGTAAACAGAATTCTCTGTGGTAACAAGTCTAATTTAGGCCTTGAAACCATTTTTTTTTTTTTTGGCTTTTTGTTTTTTTATGTTAACAAAAGTTTCATTTATAAA
>NW_022196898.1:78888821-78915359 GCF_008632895.1 Mastomys coucha
TGAGGGGAAACTGGGAAAGGAGATATCGTATGACATGTAAGTAAAGAGAATATTTAATAAAAATAAATAAATACTACCTGTACTTCAAATGATTTTATCACCACAGTGGTCATGCAAAACCAACTGGCATTATTTTTTATAAATATTTTTAAACACTCTCTGTGTGTGTGTGTGTGTGTGTGTGTGAGTAAATTGCATACACCTGTGGGGGCTCCGTAGAAGCCTGGGGAGGGAAGGCACTGAGTGTTCTATCAAACTGCCTTATTCCTTTGAGGCAGGCTCTCTCCCCAAAGCCAGAACTCACATTGTCCAACTAGGCGAGCAGCACACCCCAGCAAACCTCTTGTCTGTGCCTCCTACAGTGCTGGGTTACAGTGCACGAGACAAGGCCCTGCTTACTACCCGGTCCTACATGTGACCTTGGGTCATGTGGCTGCACAGTAAATGTTCTAAACCCAGGAGGCATCTCTCTGGCTCCTGAAGTTTAACAGTAATATGTTCTATTTTCTCCACCAAACCCTTTTTTTTTTTAAGTTGGGGAATCTTACTACATTGCCAAGATGAGCTCATATTCCTGACCGCAAGCCCTCTCTCTTCCTGCCTCAGCCTCTCAAGTAGTTGGAGCTATAGGCATAAGTCACTGCACCTAGTGTGAACTATGTTTAGCTTAACAAAACTAGGCTGGTGTGTATGTGTGTGTGTGTGTGTATGTGTGTGTGCATTCATGCATGCTGTGTTTGTCTGAGACAGGGTTTCAGAAAAAGACCTGGCCTTGAACTTGTGAGGTATCCAGAGGGTGACCTTGAGCTCCTGATCTTGCCTCTACATGGCTGTATCAGAATACACTTATTTCTAACTTTCAAATCCATAACTTATTAATGATGTACACAACACAAACTCCTTAATCACCCCTAACACTTAGGTGGAACTTACTACTTTTCTACTCTTCCAAATGCATTCCTGATTTGATCTTCCCTGCACACCTGAAATACGTATTTTTAATTTGTGCATCTGTGTGTATGTAAGTATGGGCTCGCATGCACTTCGGCACATGTGTGGAGGTCCCCAGGACAACTTGTGGAGAGCTGCTCTCTCCTTCTACCATGAGGGTCCATGGATCCAACTGGAGTTGTCGGGCTTGGTGACAAACATCTTCACACACTTCATACGGCCAGCTTGCCAGCCCAGTATGTATTATTCCTGCCTAAGTTTTGCATACAGCTCCTCTTGCTACAACTCTGACAAAAGCTCATCTAAGTGAGGACACAGGCTCAGGATGAGTTCTACAATAAAGAAAAGGGAGAGAGCTACATTGTCTTTGCTGTGGTGGAAGCCCGGATGTCAGAGATTGATAGGTTCCCATGGTGGCTTGTCCTGACTCAACAAGGTTTGTGGTCTTCCACTGATGACAGGAGTCCCCAGGCTGGGTCAGTTTGCCTCCCCTAACTTTTCCACTGTTGCTTGCTGACAGAGCAGGTGTGCCCCACAAACACAGAATGATGCTGAGTTTGTTGTGTGAGGAAGGTGACTACTTGAGGGACGGCCCACACAGGGAACCACCCAGTAGATGTTAACGGGGCCAGACTGTCTCAGGGTATCATGTGACATATGTGCCTTCTGTGGATAAAGATATTTAAAAACTAACAGTGTCACTGAAGGGTGCTGGTCAGAAGATGCAGGCCAGCACCCTGATCTTTAGTGACAGTGGGCAGACCACAGCCAAGCCTGGGTCTGATATTTAGTAGCTTTGGATTTCCGTTTTCTCATTTAGTACAGTCACACTGCTTTCCTGGGCTCCAAGGCATGTTTATAGATTAGCAAATATATAAAATTCTACTCTGAAGGGAAAGGCATCCTCCAGATGGCCGCCATTGTGGACGTGAGTCACATGCGTCTCATCAATATGGCAAGGGAAACCAAAGTGCTGGGCGCGACCAGTTTGCAGGGACAGTGCCAGCAAGTGCATGTGGAATTTACGGATGACTGTCATCTTAAATGTCAAATCCCCTTTAGAGAGGGTGATGTGTTTGCCCTATTGGAGTCAGAAAGAGAGGCGTGGAGGTTGGGCTGACCTTGCTGCTGGGTCCTAAATATTGACCACGTAGCCCATGTGATAATCTATAACTGTTAAATAAAGCTTTTGGATTCTTTTAACTCTTGGGAAAAAAAGAAGAAGAAAAAGAAAGGAACGGGGTACTAATGGTCACACCAAAGACATCTAAAGGAAGGGTAAAAACTGCATTCTCATAAAGAGGTAGAAGCAGACTAAGGCGACAAAGTAAACTAACAACTGGGGGCTCCAGGTAGAGTCTTAGTGTGACAGGAGATATTGATAGTCCCCGAAGACTTTTTTTAATGGTGGAATTACTTAGCTTGATATCAGCACGTATGGAGGACAGGTTCAAATGGGTTTACTAAGATAAGCAGTAGTCAAGTTCACCCAGTGCTATGCTCCTTCTGCACTCAGAAAAGAGAAAAAGGCCAACTTGCATGGTAGCACACTAGAATCTTGTCTCTGGTTTCCAATCCAGACTTTGCCCTTAGAAAGAATTAAATCTCCTAGCTCTCTTGTTTCTTCCACCCTACCCTATGGAAGGGATGGCGTTAAAGAGAAACTCTTGTCTTATTACAATTTAAAATATGATTTGGTTTTTTTTTTTAAAAAAAAACATGGTTCTATATTCTTCAGGTAATCTCACAGAATAAGCCACATAAATAGGTAAATAAATCATGGGAAAAAACCACCCGCTGAATTCCATTTACTACTGTTTAGGCATCTGAATAGAACAAGAAAAAAGAAAGAAAGGAAGGAAGAAAGCAAGCTAGCTAGCTTTGTGGGAGGCCTGATGTGGAATTCCCTGTCATACTGGTATGAATCTAGTTAAATAAGACAGCGCTATTAATTGTGCTTGCTGCATGAAACAAGGGCTTGCCCAGGCTGGCCTCAGACATGGCTTCCCCTTCCAAAGCATGCTCTCCCACACTTGCCTTTAATTAAGTAAGATTTTAATACACACTTCTTGATTCAGGCTCATCAGAGAAAGAAACTAATCATTAATACTACAGACAATTATTTTAAGTGGAAGCTAAAAGCTGAAAACTTCCAGAACAAGATGTGGTTAAAACAAGAAGCAAGTTCAACAGCCGGGAGTTACCGGGTGAGCTCAGAGGTCAGCCCCAGAGGAGCGAAAGGTCACTAGTGTGCTACCAGCTGACCATCACGTGGCTACAGAGCCAGTCCTTGTAACTCTAGTTAGTCTAAGTAAGTTTAACATGGTTGATATTTAATAAGCTTTTCTAAAGTATTTAAAATTGAGGCTCAGGAAATGGCTCAGTGGTTTAGAGCACAAACCGATGCTCTGTTCCCAATACCTACAAGGCAGCTTTACAACTATTATTAATCTGAGCTCCAGGGGATCTAGTACCCTCTTCTGACCTCTGCAGGCACTAGCACATAGTGAGCACTCCAGTGCATGCGTGTGTACACACACACAACACACACACACACACACACACACACATACACACCACAAGGCAAAACATGCATACACATTGGAGAAAATAAAAATTTTAAAGTACTTAAAATGCAAGGCCAGCAAGATGGTTCTAGAGGTGGAGGCACCAGGCTCAACAACAGTGTCTATCCCCAGAAGACAGAGAAGGAATCCTGCAACTTGTCCTCTGGGCATCGCATGTGCAGTATATGAATGAATAAAATGTAATGCCAATAAAAAGGGAATCCTGCAGTAACCTTCTACCACTGTAGATCAAACCCACGGCCTGTGCATTGTGGGCCTGTGCTCCACCACTCAGCTACATCCCAGCTGCTGACACTGCAGAGCTTGATGTACAGAGGCCATCCTCGGAGTCCATCCCATAGCATTAATGCTTAAGAGTAAACACTTTATCAAACAAGAATAGAACGTTCGGGTAATAAATTTTCAATCTTATATTTGATTATTTTTTAAAGGATAGCACATCACTCCAGTTTTAACCTAGATGTCATATACGTGAGTACATACATGTATATACACACATATCTGAGCCACATACTGCAGAAGTTAATGTATTATATATTTAATATATATTATATACAAGAAAACACATACACATATGCAGCATAACGTATCAGCAAATTAACATCCATCTCTGTAGGCATGTATATAAAATCTAGAATCCACATGAGAGAAAATATGTGATAATTTGCCTGATTCTTGATAATTTGTCTTTCCCTCCATTTGCCTGTAACCCTAGCCCTTGGCAAGTAGAAGGAGGAAGAAGAGGGGGTTCAAGGCCAGCCCCAGCTAGCTGAGAACCTGTCTCAAAACCAAACAGAAAGAATGTAAGTCGTCACATCTACTGAACAGAAAGGTTTGCTTCTGTGTTTTACAGCTGAACACGATGTCTGGCTAATGTAACTCAGGACTGGCTCGGGGGCAGCTCCCGGAAGCAAAGTCCCTGATGGGCTTTGGGTCCTACCACTTCCTTAAGAAACCTTTACCAGCTCACCAGCCCCACCCAGACCCAGACTGCCGGTTCAGTGGGAAGCAGGCCTCCCCCACCATTCCTCATACTGCTTTCGTGTGTCACGGCTCCCACAGGTCTAAGACACGGAACACCCTCCGGTCCAGCTGAACTCCTGGCCCCAGGTGAGTCTTACTGTCCCCATAAGATTCCTTAACATCTGACCTCCCCTCCAAAAGCTTCTGGCTTTCTAACCTTCTCCGAGATCTTACACCTGCCCAGAGTCCCACAAAGCCTCTGGCTTTCTAACCTTCTCCGAGATCTTACACCTGCCCAGAGTCCCACAAAGCATCCCGGCTTTGCTACTTACTTGGGCTTCCCTTTCCTACTGGTTCCAAGCTGAGAGGGTAGAACCCATGTCTTACAGCGATGCTGTCACTGGCCTCTAGCCAAGCACCTCTCTTCAGGACCTACAGTGGCTGCTGTGGGTACTGCCCATACACGAGAAGGCTGGAACTATCCTACATTTTGTCAAAACCCTGGAGATCCCTGAGTCAGTCACGTCTGTGTATTTGCATACCCATCAGTTAGAAGCTCCCAGAATTTCACGTGGCTACTTTGTGTAATTACATATCCCATCAAAAATTCTACAAAAAAAATTTGTCATGTAGCATGTGAAAAAAGGAAAAAAACCAAAAAAAAACGAAAGCTGCTTTCTTCTTAGGAGTCAAGAGACAAATTCTCAGGGTAGAATGCTAATGTAGCTTTTCAACATCCAGTTTCCAAAGTCTGGAATTCTGGAGATTCTTAGAAAGTTCCCTTGAAGTGGTTTAGTTACAGTTTCTGTAATCAGAATTCTCAGAACAGTAACATATCTTAATATGTTGACAATGGTCCCATTTCTCTGTGACTTCCTTCTTTGCCTTTCTACCTAATCCAGCTGTGCCTCCATGGAGGCCAGATGGCCCTTCCTTCAGTACACAGAACAACAGCTGCTCAACTTCCTGATTATTGGTGTCAACGCCCACAGCCACTTCATGTGGCAGGTGCTATCTGTCCACATCTGAGGAATGACAAGTTAAACTCAGATGCCTAGCACAGTGACAGAGGCTATCTAGACCCAGAGCCTATCTTTCCGCCACTAAGTTATGGTGTGACCTTCTGGGCTCGTAGGTTATTTTAGTCATTAGGAATGTGCTATTTTCCCTCTCTAAAGGCCATGGATTTCGTTCCCCATGAGTCATTCTGGAGAGAAGGTGATTCACTGCACACCTTTCCCCAAGTCAGCTCTTCCTTCTCACGGTCAGCCCAGAGGTAACTAACACCTGTGTTTGTCCTAGGCTTGCATCCCTCAGACACTGACAAGTGGCAGGCTACGGTACCTGATACCAGGAGTGACTGTTTGCCCTGGTCTTCGGTGACTTAAAAGAAGGGCATTTCCTGGAAATGTGGGGGTTGAACATTTCATTGTAGTGAAGCATTCAGAGTGCCGTTGCCTAGTAACCAGGAGGTTTGTGTTTGGCAGCTCAGCCCAGGTACCTCTGATTATTTACTTAGTGTGACCTTCTCCCGGCTCCACACTGACTCTCAGATTAATGCTTAACCCTGGCCCTTTCCTCCCACTTTTCTCACTGGAAGTGGAGGTTCCTTCAGCATTCCCTTTAGGTCAAGAGAATTCAAAGGGGATATGCTGTACGGAGAATACACCCATTCCTCAGAGCCAAAGGAAAGGCGAAGACTGGAGCAGGAGACAGGATTCCTGCTCCTCCAGAGAGAGCTAGCAGAGCGAGCGGAATTCTACAGTGAGGAAGTCCCCTTTTGGTCACGATTTTACCAGTGAGTTTCTCTCTCATGAACTCAGTTAACACAGCACACTCCCAACCGGTAGTGACTCACTCATACTGACCTTGTAATCAAAGAAGCTTTTCCTTTTTTTTTTTTGGTAAGAAGACCGAGTCACTTGGTGGGATCCATTCCAGAGCAGAAACACGATTTCACTTTTTTCCTCCCTTATACCATGAACTGTGAGATACAATGTGAGCAGCTTTGGGACCAAGAGACTTCTCACCCTCAAAGACCATTTGGGTGGCACAGCTGGCTAAAGCCATTTTGTTAATTTTTGTCTTGGGATTCAGGATGGAGGATGGAGGATGGAGGATGGAGTTGGGTTCCTGCAGCGGCTAGTGATATTAGTAGGGAACCGCACAGTGCTTACCTATCACACAAAATCCTAGATGAGCAGGAATCTTCAACTCCCCTGACCCCAAACGCTCTGAGCTAGAATCCCATAAGGCTCCTTTTCCTATAATTAAAAAAAATACTCTTTGAACGTGGATACCATGAAATATGATCATGTCCATTCTTCCTCTTTTTTTGTTAGATTCTCTATTTCTTGGTAATTTAATATTCAAAAATTGCTATTTTTCTTACCTGAAAACATATATATGTATCAGACACATGAATGGGTTTGGATCTTTTTGTTTGCTTTTCTATTTTTAAGTTTCCGTTTTGAGTATTCTGGGTTTTGTTTCATTCGAACGTCCTTAATTTTGGTTAACCTATCTATACACATACAAGTAAGTAAGATGTAAGCTTTGTCTCTGTGGCAAAGCCCTAGATCCTAAATTTATTTAGCATTTTTGGATGGAAGGATAACAAAAGCAATTTTACAAATTTTTCTTTTTTCTTCTTGCCACATAATATTAATTCTAATACTGGGTTTTCAGTATGCCTTATACCAATAGGTACTAATAAACACTCTAAGGATAATATGGATTTTTCTTTATTTTTGACAGCCATACAAGCTATACAAGTATAGACTTACTAGCAATTTTTAATTAAAATATTAATTTCATAAATCCCCTGCCAACACCTCCTATGGTCCCCTCTCAAATTCATGACCTCTTTTTAATTATTATTGCTGCACACATATATGTGTTTATGAATAAATATATAAATATAACTTGTTTAGTATGGCTTGCATGTATGTGTTTAGATTTGATCATCTTGTGCATCATGTTAAATCTTTATCATCTTCAAAACTGTGGTCTTTCAAAAGACATATTAAAAATTCATAGAATATTTAAGAAAAGAGTACTCTTATGATCCCAAACTACCTGCATTTAAACTTAACAGTGAGATATAAAGGGTGTGAATTGCTCCCCAAATATTTTAAAGTCCTTAGTCTTGTCTAAAGCAAATTTTCTTTAAATAGAGTTCACAGTTGACAAGTGGATTCCTTGTGGCCCTACAGAAAAAATGTTTAGGTTCATGCATGTATCACTAAGACTTGAAAGCTCAGGACTTCAGTTTCTGTGAGTTTGGACCTTAAGAGATGAATTGACTGCAGACACCTAATTTAAACTCATGAATGTGTTGCTACATGCTTCGCAAAGACTTTAACAAATTTTCCTTCCTCTGATTGACTGGGGACGCCTTGTCACTTATGCACAGAGCCCTGTCTAGGACAGCGGACCATTTGCTGCCTGTATACCCTGAGACTGAAATGAGCACTGACTGCCTTGCTCTGAAACAGTATTTAACCTTCACTTAGGCATCTTTCCATTGTGGCCAGGTGAGCACGATAGCCTTTGTCCCCTGTTCCACAGAGCCCGCAGAAGAACTGAGAAAATACACAACTCCCTATCACACAGGGAGATAAATATCCGGGTAATCACAAGTTTAGGGTTATAGCAACACAGAGCCAAGGACACAACCTTATTCAGAAAGTACAGGGAAGGCTTCCTGGAAGAAAGGCGTTTTCAACTCAGATCTGAAGGACGGAGAGGAGTCGTGCTATCGAGTGAGGGGTCGTCTGAAACAGAAGACATGGTATGTACAAAGGAGAAGGTACATGTTTACAAACAGGAGGCAAGTCAACTTGGCTGTAATGAATTAAGTCTGGATCTTAGGTAACCAACAAGAAAAGACATTCGAATTTTGTCCAAAGAATAATGCAATCTGGGGGTAACATTCTCCCTTTTGTATTTTACAACCCCCGCTAATATTCTGGAAATGACCATTAGATCATTGCTACACTAAAGAATAAATAAACACATGAGTCTGAGTCTAACCAGTTTCCTGTGGTACCAGTGAGACGTTATCATGTGTGTGGCTCAAGGAAAGGCTGACGAGCTAATGGTTCAGCTGGTGAACAAGGAAGACGTGAATTCAAGCCCTATCCTGTCATATTCTAGCAAATCACTTAGTGCTGGGGAAAGTCACCTTGAGGCTGGAAGGAGAACCAAGAGTAGAGTAGCTACTCAATAAGGCTGTTGTGAAAACCATGAGGTAGCATGTGTAAAACCCTAGGAATGGCAGCTGCCACAATGTCCCTCCGTGTTCCTGGTCACCCTCAGAGCGAATAATAGCTGCACATCATTCAGTGCCAGCTGCTATGATTAACCCTCATTGACTGCATTTTGAATCACACTGGGTACGAGATTCTGAATGTGTCTGTGGTGATATCTCCAGAACGGAAGAGGGGAGACCAACTCTGAGGACCCACAATATAAACTGGGGTCCCCAAACTGGATAAAAAGGAGAAAGTGTTAGGCATCAATAATTTTCATTCTCTCTCTTTCTCCCTCTCCCTCTCCCTCTGCCTCCCTCCCTCCTCCCCATCCTGTGTTTTCCCTCCCATAATGGTATGTCTCTCCACCAACTAAAATGAACCCTTTTGTTAATGAGCTTCCCTCCTGGCATTTGATCTCAGCAACGAGAAAAGTAACCAACAATCTGAGAACTGAGCTAGGGAATGCTGAGTGTCCAAAACCATTGCTCTTGACTATTGAAAACATAACCTCTTCATTTGACCTTTGCCAAAAGGCTGAGGAATGATAAAACATGTAAATTCTTGGGGTCATGAATGTAGCTTAATGGTAGAATAACCTGGAGTATATATGAGGCCCGAGGATCAATCCTCAACATAAATTAAAAAAAAAAAATCATAAAATAAGAGCGTCTTTGTTGTTGTTTTCAACCTTTATTTTTGCTCTATGTTTATGGGTAGTCTAGCTGCATGTATGTCTGTGTACCAGGTGCATGCAGTATCTGTGGAGGCAAAGAGAGAATGTTGGATGGAACTGTAATTATAGATGGTAGGGAGCCATCATGTGGGTACTGGGAATCACACGTGAGTCTTCTGGAAGAGCAGACAGTGTTCCTTTTAAATTATTTATTTTATTATTATTTTTTATTTTATGTATGTGAGTATACAGTCACTGTCTTCAGACACACCAGAAGAGGGCATCAGATCCCATTACACATAGTTGTGAGCCACCATATGGTTGCTGAGAATTGAACTCAGGACCTCTGGCAGAGCACTCAGTGCTCTTAACTGCTGAGCCATCTTTCCAGCCCTTAAACTCTTTAGAATAGTGGTTCTTTTTTTTTTTTTTTTTTTTTTTTGGTTTTTCAAGACAAGGTTTCTCTGTATATCTCTGGCTGTCCTGGAACTCACTCTGTAGACCATGCTGGCCTCGAACTCAGAAATCCACCAGTCTCTACCTCCCAAGTGCTGGGATTAAAGGCGTGTGCCACCACCGCCCGGCAGAATAGTGGTACTTAATGTTCCTAATGAGGCAACCCTTTAAAACATTTCCTCATGTTGTGGTGAGTCCCAACCATAAAATTATTTGATTGCTACTTCCTAATTGTAATTTTGCTACTGTCATGAACCACAATGTAAATAACTGATACGCAGGCTAGCTAACATGCAACCCCTGTGATAGGGTTATTTGATCCCCAAAGAGATGATGCCCCACAGGTTGAGAACTGGTACTTTAGAACTGTCTTAATTCTTTTAGGGACAGCAGCTTAAACAGATGCTTAACACATCTATTGACTTTCTATTTCAATATTTTAAAAATGTTAAACAGGTTGCTAGTGCAGCATCATTACATACCAGTCTTATTTCAGCCTTGGAGCCTTACCCTGGATAAAGACAAAACAATGTAGTCCTGAAAATGGGTGTACACAGAGAGAGCCAAAATGGGACGGTTCTACAACTGGATATTTGCAGTTAAGCTTCAGAATCAAACCAAACTAGGAAATCAGATTATTTAACTAAAATCCTAAGGCTTAGAATACAAACGGAGTTACGTAAAACTATTTGCTTAGTAATCAAATTACAGAAAACCTGAATAT
Source organism: Mastomys coucha (assembly GCF_008632895.1). Taxonomy (NCBI): domain Eukaryota; kingdom Metazoa; phylum Chordata; class Mammalia; order Rodentia; family Muridae; genus Mastomys; species Mastomys coucha. The sequence continues at coordinate 78,899,433 of NW_022196898.1, forward strand.
AGTTATAAGCCCGAGTGCAAACACTGATGATCGAACAGCCAGTGGTAGACTTTATGAGTCTAGAACTTAGAGGAGCTTAGATGTGCTAAGACCGTCAGATGTGCTGAGACTCCTGGCAAGACTCTGCCCCCTCTCCATTATTCAGCTATAAATGCCAAATCGCTATTTGGGAATCTGTAAGACAACATATAACACACTAGGCTGCAAGTCAAGACACAGTGTTAAAAGTCAATAATGTGGGTTGGAACAATTGGGTCACTGGCTGGTAATATGGCAAGCAGACAGACTATCTTAGTGATGTCGACTGTCCCGAGCGCTCATGAGCAGCCGCAGTCCAGTGACTCACAGAGAGGCCTTGTGGAACTTAGCATTCAGTAATGTTCACCCCAACGATTGACTACAGCAATCAAGATATGAAGGAAAACCAGCAGAGAGTAAAGGGCCGTGGGGCTCCTCCAAGAGGCCTCATCAAGTACACACACCAATCCTTCAGTTGTACATGAGAAATGTCATAGGCCAGGAAATGCCCTCGGAATGTCACTACCTATGGTTTTTATTCAAGTTGGTCAGTTATCTACACTCTCCAGGCATAAACACAAGACCCACACTCCCATTAGGAAAGCAAGTGTTCATTATCAACCTTCGTGTTGGTTCAAACAGTGTAGGCGCAGAGAACCGCTCTCACCAGGGTGCGGTGGAGACTTCCTCCAAGCCCAAGTTCCACCTTGCCAGCTGTGGTTGTTTCACTGCAAAATGTCCCTCATGGACATTTCAAAACTTGCTTCCCAGTTCAGAGGTTTACGAGGTGCAGCCTTGCTGAAGGAAGTACATCCTTGGAGGCAGACTTTGAATGTTTAAAGCCTTCCTCAACTTCCAGTTTGCTCTCTCTGCTTTGTGCTTGCCCAGTGAAGATGTGAGCTCTCAGCTTTCTGCTGCATGCCCCGCTACACAATGGACTCTCTCTGGAACTATAAGTCAAGCAAATGTTTACTTCTAGGAGGTGTCCTTGCGTTTGTGCTGGGCAGTGCATGCTGTTGGTCATGGCGTTTTATCACAGCAACAGAAAACTAAGACACCAGTTAAAGGACTAACTTTGCAAGCAGGACCTTCTAATGATAGTAGTCTCGGGCCCTTTCTGTCAACTCAGTTGTGTATACTGATGTATCACAATTGGCTTCAATAATGGACAGCACTATAGAACAAAGGTCTCACTCTTAGTAGGCCACGAGTGTCTCAGAAACACATTTACCCTGTGTGCTTAAAGGATTTAAAGTATAACGTTTGACTCAGTGCTCCAGAGGCAGAGGCAGGTACATCTCAGTGACTTCCAAGTCAGATTGGTCTACATAGCAAAATCTAGGCTAGCCAGAGATTCTCAGTGAGACCTTGTTTCCATAGCAACAACAACAGCATCACCAATAAAAAGTCTGAACCAAGACAACAACAAAGAAATGTTCACTTTCCAGCTGGACACTGTGGTGCAATAATACCAGCACTCGGCAAAGAAGGGGAGTCCAGGTCAAGCTGGGCAACATGGTAAGTCTAGCCTCAGCATGGAATACATAAACAGTGAGAGCTTCCATCAAAAATCCACAAACCCACAGTGGGGGAGAGCATGGCTGTGGGAGGGGGGATGGCTCAGCAGTTAAAAGCACTTGCTATTCTTGTAGAAGACCAGGGTTAGGTTCCCAGCACCCACGTGGCTGCTCGTAGCCCTCTATAACTACATTTCCAGAGAATCCTATGTCCTTTTTTGACCTCCTTGTGTATCATGCATGCATATGGTGCACATAAAAGCAGGCAAAACACTCATACACATAAAATAAAGTTAAACATCTAAAACACAAACAAAAAAACCCCCAAAACCCACAATGGGGCTTGAAAGATGGCTTAGCATTCAAAAGCACTTGTTATTCTTGCTGTGGACCCAAGTTGGTTCCCCAGCGTCCATGAGAGATGTCTCCCAACTGTTTATAACTCCACTCCAAGGGATCTGACACCTTCTTTTGTCCTCCACAGTTCCCACAGCTATGTGGCATTCATACACACACACGCACACACACACACACTCTACTAAATATATAAATACCATCTCAGTCTGTATAATATGATTGTTTCCTTTTTAAAAATTACCCTTCAGCAGCATGTATGATTTAAAAAGCTGAGTTCTAATCTGGCTTCCTTCTCCACGCATCCCTTTTAAATATGCCACTGAAAACTGAGACGTCATTAAGAACCTGATACCAGCTGCTCTCCCAAGTTCCTGGTAGGGATATGATAAAACTCATATACACGGCCTGCATGGGGGAGGTTAAAGAATCCCAGTCAGACTGCACACGTGTGTGCAGCTTTGTGTAATTGCACATATGAAAAGCAACGTGTCTATTTATTCATTCTGGCGGTGTTTAAAGACAACCCCACAACCTACATTCATTCTGGCGGTGTTTAAAGACAACCCCACAACCTACATGTTCATCAAAAGGTCACTATTTACATTGTGATACATGTACAATGGATGACTCTGTGGATGCTTTTAAAGGGAATTAATTCATAAAATGCCCTCTACATACAGTTAGGAGGAAATTACAGTGTGGTATGCTATACCATACACTGTTTATATTATGAAGGAGGTAAATAAGAGTTCATTTGCTGCTGGGCAGTGGTGGCACATGCCTTTAATCCCAGTGTTTGGGAGGCAGAGTCAGGTGGATTTCTGAGTTCAAGGCCAGCCTGGTCTACAGAGTGAGTTCCAGGGCAGCCAGGGCTATACAGAGAAACCCTGTCTCGAAAAACTAAAAAAAAAAAAAAAAAAAAGAAAAGAAAAGAAATTCATTTGCTTATTTAGACATTCTAGCATTCTAGAAAGGATGTTTTTGACACCGACAACCCAGGCTGAGGTGGAGGCAAACTTTAGATGAATTCTGTGAATTCAGAAAAAAAAAACCACATTGGAGTGAAAAACGGTAAACTTGAATGGTAAGCCTTTCATTTTTCAACTCAAGTTGTATCAATGTGGCACTGTTTATTTTTGCCTGTTGTTGTGATGAACTAAAATCCTGCAGTGCCTAGAATACAGAACTGAATTATTTTCCAAAGCAGATATCCTATCAACCACTTCCTCCACTGTGTCCATCCGCCATCTTGCAGGGACTGTTCCCAGGGTACCTGAGGCGGCACCAATCGCCTGTGCTTCCCTGCTCCAGCGGGTTCTGGAGGCAACATGGGAGCATTTTGTTTTGTTTTGCTACCTTCTAACACTGAAAAGTGCTCCTGGCAAACAGACAGAGTTGGTATCTGTAGAGTAGATCAGTTCTTTTCTTCACCCAAAGCCCGTGGGACAGACAAGACCATAAGATGGAAAGCCAGCATAGCCATCTAGTATTGAAAAACCGCTTTCCTTCCTCTCGCAGCCCCGAACAGACATTCCAACCCAAGCAACATTCCTAGAATTATTCTGAATTTTACAAAGGACGAGCAAGCCTGCAGAATGTTGTGTAGGACAATGAACCTTAACTGATGAGGGGGAAAAAAAAACAAAAAACCTTTAGTGACTTTTTTGTTACTAATGTGTTTATTGTTATGTGTGTGGGGGTTTTGCCTGCACGTAGGTCTGTGCACTGTGTGGAGGCAGTGACTGTGGAAACCAGAAGAGGGCATCCCAGCCTCTGAAACTAGAGTTAAAGAAGGTTGTGAGACACCATGTGGCTGCTGGGAACCCTGCACAGCCAGAGCTGGAGGAGACGGTGCTGGATTAGCTGGAGAGATCTACAGCCATGGGAAAACACGTTGTGCCCCAATGCAGCAGCATACCTCTGTGCCCCGGTCTAATGGATCTGAGTTGCTCTCTGGCAGAGAAGCATCTAAGGGAATTAAACAACTCAGAAGCATATTCCTATCTGTGATGGTCGCTTAGGGTTCTAAGTTCTTGTGGTTAAAACATACTTTACTGTATACCACACCACAGGTGGGTTTTCTATAATGGACTATTCATGAGAGAACATATCCTAGCTAGGAAGGGTGGTTTTCACATCAGTCTGAGACAGGCTAGAGTCATTTTGGAATGAGGAAATGTGTCCACCAGATGGGTCTGTAGTACATGTTTTAAAATTGATGATAGATGTGGGTGGTGTCAACCCTGAGTGGTCCATCCCTGGGCTGGTGTGCTGGGTGCTCTAAAAGAGCAGGCTGAGCAAGCCACGGGGAACAAGCCAGGAAGCAGCATCCCTCCATGGCTTCTGCATCAGCTCCTGCCTCCAGGTTCCTGACCTGCTTGAGTTCCTGCCCTGACTTCCTTCAGCAATAGAATGCAACCAGAAAGTTGTAAGCTGAAATAAATCCTTTCAGCAACAGGAACCCTGACTAAGATAGGGCTTGTCCTCTCTCAGACACCCCCATACTGTATATGGACACTATTATGCATTGAACCCCCCATTACTACTTCACATAGTCGGAAGTAGGGCTGTGTTCTAGTTTGTCAACTTTCCCATGTAGCTTACTGTTCTGGGAACAATTTAAGATTTTTTTTTCCCTTAAGGTAAAACACTGTTAAAATATTTCACTGCAACATACGGACTGGACATATTTTTGCTACACAATGTGGTATTCCGATACACAGTATGCAATGATCAAATCAGGCTAGCCAGAATCCCTGCCATCTTACTCATTACCTCTCCCCACCGTGTGTGTGTGTGTGTGTGTGTGTGTGTGTGTGTGTGTGTGTGTATGTGTGTGTGTGTGTGTTCATGAACATCCCAACCTTGTTATTCTGAAGTAGTGTTGATGTTATGTAACCATTGCTGAGGTTGTAAATGGACTCCCACACTTCACAGTGGTCTATGTGGTACATGGCTGTAGAAAGCAGATACAGAGGCAGATTCTACTTGCGGGTCACAGGCACGGTGTACCGCAGTTGGCATCCAAAATTAACCCTGTGCATCCCTGGACAAACTTTCTTTCCTCAAAGAGGCCTTTTGGGACCCCTTGCCCTTGTTCTACCCTGCTCTGCATTTTCTTCCCCCTCAGTGCAGCTCCCTAACAGCAGTTACTTAGTCAACTGGTAGACAAGGTTCCAGTGCCTCCAAGTTCTCCTCCTGTCTGAGTTCCTGCCCTGACTTCCCGCAGCAATGAGAGCTGAAATAAATGCTGTCGTCAAAGGCTTCTAACTACCTTTCACAGGCAAAGCCTGGCAGAGTTAGTTGATGGTTATATATAAATATGTGTTCACTGACTAACTCATGCTGAGTCACATGTTCAAAAATGGGATCGGTGGCCCATGTTTGTAACTCCAGCAGCTGAGAGATCCTAAGGCAAGGGGGTCAGGAACTGGAGGTGGGACACACAGGGAGTCCCTGTCTCAATAAAACAGAGGGACAGTTTCACAAGCCAGCTCCTGGCTAGGAAGATCGGAAGTCACAGAGGCAAAAGGATAAAGGGAGAGATGCCACTACCTCACTGTTTGGCACTGACTTTGTAACTGTTGGCCTGGAGGCTTTCAGAGGCAGAGCGTGAGGGGCGTGCCTACAAGTAGATATCAAAGAGGGGCAGAGCTGGGCATGGTGCACACACCTTTAATCCCTGCATTCAGAGTTCAAGGTCAGCCTGGTCTACATTTTGAATTCCAGTCTGGGCTCATAGTGAATCCTTTTCTCTTTCTTTCTTTCTTTCTTTCTTTCTTTCTTTCTTTCTTTCTTTCTTTCTTTCTTTCTTTCTTCCTCCTTCCTACCTTCCCTCCTTCCCTTCCTCCCTCCATTCCTCCCTCCATCCCTTCCTCCCTTCCTTCCTTCTGCCTCCCCTCCCTCCCTCCCTCCCTTCTTTCCTTTCTTTTTTTAGAAAAGTAAAGAAAAAAGAAAACAGGAGAAAGGAATGCACCACTAATATATATGGGTGCGGTCAGAGTAAAACTGCATAAAGAACTCACACAGTGTTTCCTAATTATAAACTCTGAAATTTAAAATATCTTGAAACGCCACACTGTACTTCACTCTGCCCAACATAGACTGCGTGTCTGAACCGTCCCAGGAACAGAAGGCCACCCTTCTCTTCATGTTTAAAGCCCAGAGAGAGGGCTTCAGGAGGGGTTACCAGTCCACGCACGATAGGCCCTGCTTTCTCCAGTGTGTGCACCCTCCCTGGCTCAGTCTATTCTCCAGTGTGTGCACCCTCCCTGGCTCAGTCTATTCTCCAGTGTGTGCACCCTCCCTGGCTCAGTCTATTCTCCAGTGTGTGCACCCTCCCTGGCTCAGTCTATTCTCCAGTGTGTGCACCCTCCCTGGCTCAGTCTATTCTCCAGTGTGTGCACCCTCCCTGGCTCAGTCTATTCTCCAGTGTGTGCACCCTCCCTGGCTCAGTCTAGCTTTTCCCTCCAAGGCACAGATTGTGCTTACATCCAAACTTCCAAACCTTCAGAGGAAAAAAGTTAGAAGCCACAAGAATGTCTAACAGTGAAAAATAAATTATTTGAAATTTTAACAAATGCCTGTAAATCTTTACAAGAGGGGGAAAAAACCCTTCCCATTTCAACATTGGAACTGAAAAAGTATTTACTCTGACCAGTGAGCAAAGACATTCACATTTTAAAGAATTACTATTTTCACATAATAATTAGTCTTTAAAAACCCCAAACTCTCAAACTGCTATTCAGCTGTAAAATAAAATTTAAGTCTTAGGTTTTACAAATATGAACAGAATTTAGCGGAACATATTAACCAGGACATTGTTAATGACAGTGAAGTACAAACTACTTAAGTACACAATAGCTAAAAAAGCATTTAAGTTGTGTTAAATACAAGGGGATAATTGAATACTCCTGTAACACGTGTTATTGTGACCAGTAAGAGGTTCCTGATAAAACTCGAGGCTATGGAACAACATTAGGTGTCTCCCTATACCCTGTTTCTTTTTCTTGATTTACACTGAGTTATTTTACTTTATATGCATGAGCATTTTGCCTGCATGTATGTACGTTCACCACATGTGTGCCTGGTGCCTGCAGTGGTCAGCAGATTCCCTTGGGATTGATGGATGGCTGTGAGCCATGCATGACGTGGGGGCTGGGAACTGAGCCTAAGCCCTCTGTAAGAGAAGCAAGTGCTCATAACCACTGAGCCATCTCTTCACTCCCCTCTCCAGTTTCTTGAAGGCTTCACATGCAAATACAAAGATGACTACAGAGAAAACCTATCTATACGTTATTTACACTTCCCTCTTATTCAGGAACTAAGTTTTCCTAAACAGGGGCTGCTATCATAATTAGAGAGAGAGAGAGAGAGAGAGAGAGAGAGAGAGAGAGAGAGAGAGAAGGAAAGAGAGAGAGAGAGAGAGAGAGAATACATCTGCAGATGAAGAAGAGTCAGAAAAGGGAAAGAATGAGAAAGGTGGGCAGAAAGCTTCCAAGACAGACTTGCAAGCATCGCTGCCATAGCCAGTCTCTATAGAAGCACATCCGATTATCACCTCGTACTAAGGATTGAAACTCTAAGCCCCAGTTCTCCCTGTCTTCACTACATATTAGGGAACTCGCGTTGGTGAAGAAATAAAAATTCTCACTCCTAGTTTACTAAATGTTTTCTTTTGAACAAGATGCCCCTTGTGGTTCTACCACCAAGCAGCGAGATGGCCCACCACTCTGATTAAATGTAGCTTAATTACATAGTTGAGAGATTTAAAGTACAGATACCCACTATGACTGCTACTCTTCCTTAAATAAAAATAAATCCTATCTTTGAAACCAGATGTGAAATCGAGCACAGTGGCACATACCTGTCACCCTAGCTCTGGTAAGGTAGAGGTTGAAGGACCAGGAGTTCAAAGGTCAACCTTTGCTATATCGGAAACCTAAGGCTAGCCTGGGCTAGATACTGCAGCCTTTAAAAACCCAAACAGAGAAAGAGAAATGAGGCTCAAAGTAAAAATGAATCAAGAAGGAATTACTAAATATGAAGAGAGAAACACATTTACCTGTGGGTGGGGCTCATCACATCGAAGTTCCTGGGCTAAGGTCCCCTCTGCTCAGGTAAAGGAGACCGCTGTTGGGGACAGAGTAATGCCAGCGAATGTGGATTCTATGCCAGAGGGATCGGGTGGTGTATGCAACCCACCAGGTTAACTGGTATGAGACGGCTGCTCTAAGTATCCCAGCAGGGTTAAGTCTGTATTAACCATCCAGGAACGAGGACTCTAAACTCCTATACATTCTAGAGCTCTGTCTTGAAAGTAATTGAATCCCAGTAAAATCACATGTTTAAGTAAAATAAATGTGAAGATGGTAGGGTTAGAACAGGGAGGTTGGGAGCACAGAGGAAGGTAAAGGTAAGAGCTAGCAGCTGGGGACGAGACAGTCACTGACCACACAAGAGCGAAGGCTGGGACTATGCAGATGCCTTGAGCCCAGACAGCAGGACTCCATCTTCCCCCTGCTCGATTGGCAAGGCTTCCCAGTGGCTTGTGTTGTGCGTGCACTTAGGGCTCAGGGGGCCTGGATGCGATAACACTCACCTCAGACATAGTCATAAAACTTTAAAATCCTTACCCATGGGCTGCTGTCTGTCCTGGAGCAGTCCATGACAACCCCTCTTTAGAGGCTGTTTAGCTATACTAACTTAACCATCCCTTTGCTAAATAAACTCCCATTAAACCGGCTCTTGACGGAATTCGGTCCTTCAAGGTCCCCCTCCTGGAATTCGGACTGTATCGGCTACAATGCCTTGGTTAGCAATCCACTTCCTGTAGTTACCCACATCCCATTGCAGTCCCAGCCCTGCTGTTTATCCTTGTTGGGCTTCTGAGATGTTTTCTTGCTGGGCCTTCTCAGTAGTTAGAGAAAGTTGCTTCTTCTGGAGTTAACATGGCTTTAGCAACATCCATCTCAGACATCTATGCCCCGAAAGGCTCCAGCATTCCTTCAAAGAAATCCCCAAATAAATCTCCATGGCAGATTTACAGAAATGTATTTGACACAGAAAACTCTTCCGCATCCTAAGTACCAGAAGAAGGGCATGTGTCAGAGAACGCAATGGAAGTAAAGAAGTTGAGCTCTCGGAAACTCAGAGCTATTTGCTGTCCAGACGGAAATGAAAAACTAAGATACCAGGAATAACTGGAGAAAAGGGAAGAAGAAAACCACAAGTAACTTGTGGGCAGCGGAAGATTTTGCAACTGGATCTTGAGTAAGGTAAAGGAAGATGGCACAAGACACTCAGAAGTCTGGCGCTAGGAACCTGAGTGCGGGTGGGCAGGCTCATCGGGAGATGATGAAGGGTGCTGAGTGCGGGTGGGCAGGCTCATCGGGAGGTGATGGAGAGTGCTGAGTGTGGGTGGGCAGGCTCATTGGGAGGTGATGGAGGGTGTTGGGTGTGTGGGGCTTGGGGAGGGCCTGCTGGTGGAGTTGAAGTCCACATGAGTTCCAATGGACTGTCAATGGTAATTGGACACAACTGTGCTGTCACTGCATATCACAACTCAGACATGTTTCTTCCCTTGAGTCACTCATAGCTAGGGCCTACCTACCCCTAAGATATCAGCAGGGCCATCAAAAGGGAGGAAGATTGAGATTGTTATCTAACCTGGGGGTCACAACTTGCCATCTGTCCTCAGTAAGCCAAAAGTGTTAAATTAAAATCAGAAAGCAGAGAGGGGCTGAGTGATGGCTCAGTGGTTAGGGAGCTTACGGCTCTCCTGGAGCACCTGGGCTGTTTTCAGCACTCACACGAGGCAGCTCACAACTGCCTACAACTCCAGCACCAGGAGATCCACACCACCCTCTGGCCCATGGGGGAACCGGTATGTAAGTGATGTACATAAACTCACCCAGGTGTGCACGCACAAGAGTATACACACACACACACACACACACACACACACACACACACACACACACTTTACTTTGGTGACATGTAGTAATATGCTAGTTGGTGAGCCGCCTTCTAATGGTGAATACTGAGAGACAGGAGCAACGGGGCTTCCTGAGGGACACAGCATGGGTCCATCCGAAGACCTGTTCCCCGTGACCTTCAGGAAGCCACTTGAATCTCAGAGAACTCAACCTCACTGCAAGCTTCACTCTTGTTTTCCCAGTACCTAGGACCCTGCCCGATGACTAAGATACGATTATCAAGGATGCGCTGAGGGAGACTGGTGAACATGGTGGACCAGGAATCTTTCTAATCTGTCCCAGCTTCTTACTGCTGTGTGGTGTACAGCAACAGGCACAAGGTACACAAAGCTGTTTAAGTTTAAGTTAACTGAAACAATGCCCACCCTTGGCCCCATCAGGCATTTCAAGTGCCCACTGGGTGCTTTGGCTGCTGTAATGGACGCAGAACTACGGAACCGTCCTCACCGTAAAGTTCTGGGCAGGCTGGCTGTCAGGGTCTGTTAGCGTGTGACAGAAGCACACTGTGCCCATGAAAACACAGCCCTGGAGCCTAGAAACTCCTGTCGATGAAATCCAGGGGAATCTAAAGAAACAGAGCACGCCCTCCAAGAAATCAGTCTATCTTGCAAGGCCTGTTTCTCATAGAGAAATCTAGAGTCTCTAACAAACTATGCTTCAGCAACTGGGCACTACATAGCAAAAGCATAGAGGTGCTGATGTAGAAAATCACAAGAAAATATGTACATGATCATGGATGGTTGCTGGGAATTGAACTCAGGACTTCTGGAAGAGCAGTCAGTGCTCTTAACCACTGAGCCATCTCTCCAGCTCTAGATACAACATCAAAATCATAAACGGTTAAAGAAAACAGTGGATAAGTTGGATTTCACTAACCTACTGTTGGCAAAAAGACAGTAAGAGAAGTAAGACAATTCACAGACAAGTGAATACATTTTCCTTTCGAAATACATAGCTAGCAGAGGGCTAACTCCCAATGCAGAGGCAGAAGGGACCACCCAGTGCTTAAGAACACATGTTGCCATTGCAGAGAATCCAGGTTCAATTCCCAGCACCCACACGGGGCTTTACAAACATCGGTGGTAACTCCAGTTCAGGGAGATCCAGTAACTTCTTATGACCTCTACAGGCACCAAATGTACACGTGATACATATACATACATGCAGCCAAAACATTCATATATAAAAGAAAATATAAATCTAGTTCTCTGTCTGATTAAGAACATTGTTTCTGTTTTGCTTATTTTGGTTTTTTGCTTGGTTGCTTGGGTATGTGAAGGTATGTGTTTGTCTGTGTGTGTTTGTGTTTATGTGTGTGTGTGTGTGTGTGTGTGTGTGTGTACCAGGTATTGAACTCAGGGCCCTGTGCATGTGAGGCAAGTTCTCCTACATTCTGGAGCTAGTAAGAATATTCTTGCAAGGATGGTGATCTGGCTCAATGGGTAAAAAGGTGCTTGCCGCCAAGCCTGAAGTGGATCCTCACAGATACACAGCTCCATCAGAAACCAAACTGTAATGATCCTGGCAGGAGTGAGGATCTTCCAGAAACACTGTGCCCGCCCATTGGCTGTCTGATGATTGAAACAATGGTCTCTGAGAAACTGGAATTTCCCTGGGAATCTCATGCTGGGAGGATGAAAAGGCTCAAGGCCAGGGCCACCTGGAGCAGGAACCTGCCTCCTGGAGAGAGGCTACACAGCCAGGGTGGTGACTCTTCTGAGGATGTTGCAAAGGGGCTGGGACAAAGGTGAGGAGGGCAGGACTGGCCCTAGCCTGCTCAGTCGAGCATGTTCCCTGTCTCCTATTTAAATCTAAGCTTCAATCTAAGATCCTGAGCGTGGAGTTTGGGGGATGTGGGGGATCCACTGGACCTCTTCGTTTGTAATTCTGCTAAAGGGGGCTGCACAGAATGTACCTTCCTCTGATTGTCTCTGTCACTTCTTTGACTAGTTAGCATACTGACAGAGGGTGGCAGAGCCTCGTAAGTCAGGCTACAGGGCTTGAGCTGTGACCCTAACAACGTGGGTAACAAAACCAGACCAATGGCCATCCAAATCAGCTACCAAAATCCAAGTATGAGCAGTTAGCCAGCATTTGAGACAGCTAGATTCCATTTAAACATGAACTACTGCAAGTGACTCCTCTGGGTATTAAAGAGTCATGCCTTACAAAGAGTATGTACTCACTTTTTTTTTTTTAAAGATTTATTTTTTTTTATATATGTGAGTATATTGGTGCTGTCTTCAGACACACCAGAAGAGGGCATCAGATCCCACTACAGATGGTTGTGAGCCATCATGTGGATGCTGAGAATTGAACTCAGAACCTCTTGAAGAACAGTCAGTGCTCTTAACCATTGAGCCATCTCTCCAGCCCAGCACGCACATTTTCAAAGCCCTTCTTTATGTATAACCCCATTGGTTACACATTCCCATCCCTACAGTGATATATTATGCTCTTAAGTATTTTAATCGCGTCTCAATAATTGACCGTCTCAATTCCTTCTAAACAGATAGCCCCCAGGCCTTGCACTCCACCATTACACAGAAACACATCTACAGAACTACCAGCCATGTACCAAAGGTATTTCTCAGCAGTTTTCAAAATTCCACCCAAGCCCTACACTGTAATTTCCAGTACAAACAATTCATCTTGAAAGATCTTGTGGCTTCTAGGGACTACATTCACAGCAACAAATTACACGTGGACGGAGGCCGCCTCCCTGGATGCCCTTTATAAAGTAGCATTCACTCAAGGCACAGCGAGTTTACTCTTAATCTCAGACCACAGGCTGGGAGAGACCCTGGAGCCTTCTCAGGCCCAAGTCAACCTCAGAGGGAGGCTGCCCTGAGGACTGGCCTCAGCCAGGCCACCTCCCCACGCCCCATCTCCTGTTGCCATGGCATCCAGAGCTAACAGCTCATGTTGACAAGTGTATCTATGGCAATTCGTAGCTGACACCACACTTCTTTCCACTTCTGCTTCCAAACCCAGTATTGAGAAACCATGGGTAACACTGAAGAGTTTATAAATCAATGGGGCGGGCACACTCGAGAGCTTGACTTGTTAAATCCTGGATAAGTTAAGCCTCCAGCTAGGTTCTTTTTACAGACAGTCCCTCCTAAATTAACATTTTTTTTTTTTTTGAGGACAACTTCATATTGAAATGATTAGGTGATTCTTAGGATGTAAATGCAGCTAATTAATCACTTGAGTATGTGCTCAGCCCTAAGGCATTTGTAATGTTTTAGTGAAAGGGAGGCTAGAGGTCCATTCTTTTAGGAAAGGAAATTGGAGTTTACTAACAATGGGTTTTAATAACGATGAAAGTATGCAAACTGAGACTGGTGATGGGTGGGGAGAGGTATGGAAAAGGACAGTAAGTAGTACATGCCCTAGAGTGGACATGAGTTCTCAAGTGTATCATTTAAAAGACAGAATCCAAGCCTGGTGTGGTGGTACATGCCTTTAATCTAAGCACTCCGGAAGCAGAGATAGATGGGTGTGTGAGTTGGAGGCCAGCCTGGCCTACATAGTGAGTTCCAGAACAGCCAAAGTACATAGAAAGAGCCTGTCTTCCCACTCCCCCACCAAAAAAGAAATTATAAGAATTCATCCTGGCATCCTCCAGCCAAAGGAAAACGGGGCAGGGCTCAGCCACCTGTGCGAAGGATGCAGACGGGATAGAAACGGAGCTTGGTGACGGATGCCACTCATTGCCTTCCTTTGTCCTATCAAACCACTCAAGCAACCTTCCTAAACCACAGCCTTCCGCATGGAGCGTCATTAGCATCATCTGCACACTGATGAAAGGCCATTAAAGAAATCCCAGGAGGCTGAGGCAGGAGTACTGCCAGGAGTTCATGGCCAACCTGGCCAGAGGATGAGACCCTGCTTTTTAAAAAGTGGAAAAAGAATAGAGGCCGGAGAGAGGGCTCCGAAGTTAAGAGACAGCTTTTGCAGAGGATCAAGTCTCCGCTCCCAGCACTCCCTCAGTGGCTCACAACCATCTGTAATTCCAGTTCCAAGGGATCTATCGCCCTCTTCTGGCACCTTCTGGAACTGCATTGCAAGCGGTACACAGCCATACATAAAGGCAAAACACATACAACATAAAAACCAATCCATCTCAAAAGAAACTTAAAAAAAAATAATGGAGCAAAAACTAGGTTTAGATTATATCATAGGGCAGAGGTGACTGTGTGGATACGCAGTTAAGGATCAATGAAGACACAATGGGGATGTAACTGCAGAAGACTGGAGTTGTGCATGGTGAATGTGCCACTGTCTACAGATCATCAGATCAACTGGACACAAGAAGCCTGGTTGATGAGACAAGTTCTCTCCACAGAGCTACACAGGTCCTTCTTGCACACTGTAACCCACAGACACAGGCAGAAAGCGGATCAGCTCCCTCATCAGATGTCAAACACTCTTCCTTTGTCCCCCAACACCCAAGTATGGTGGGCTTCTCCCACATCTGTAGACATGCAGAATCTCTCAGCTCAGCAGTGAAAGGGTCAGTGACAAGAGTGTCATATTCGGAAACTTTTTCCTGTGTGTGTGTATGGAGAGCTAAGGGAGACAGAGTCTCTCTCCATGTAGTCCAGGCTAGCCCCGGACTTTAAATCCTCCCGTCTCATCCTCCCTAGCCGCTGGGATTACAGGCATGCACCACACACAGACCCCAAGCTGACTTTTCTTGAAATGGCTGCTAGTTGCCAAAATTCCTTCACCTCTGAGATACAAGTAAAAATTCACATTTTTCTCTTTATCTCTATCAGAGGCAATCTGCCATGATCTTGAATACTATGAATGTATTAAAAGAATCTATAAATCTGCCAGGTGGTGGTGGTGGTGGTGGCGGCGGCGGCGGCGGCGGCGGCGCACGCCTTTAATCCCAGCACTTGGGAGGCAGAGGCAGGCGGATTTCTGAGTTCGAGGCCAGCCTGGTCTACAGAGTGAGTTCCAGGACAGCCAGGGCTACACAGAGAAACCCTGTCTCACCCCCCCCCAAAAGGAAGTAATTTCTGATAAGAATCTATAAATCAATTACTTAAGCTTTCCATACATTAAGTCTTCAGGCTATAGAATAAGCTATGCACTCCAGATGGTCACCATGTCCCTGATTCTGGCCACAGCACTCTGAAAACAACACCGAATTAGTTAAAATGTACCCTCCTCTCCACCAATCTTCATTTCTGCGCTGAAACATAACAACATCAGACTGAGTCTCCTTGAAGCCTTTGGTTCCACCCCGCCCAGCCTCATGAAGTAGTTTGTTTGGTTTTGAAGTGTCAGCACCATGGGAAGCAACCTCTTAATGCTGTGCCTCTAGACTTGGTCTCTGCTTCAGGGGTTTAAAATCCAGGTGAAAATCCAAAAGCACTGTGTTAAATACAATGGAAGCCTAATTTTGACTGTCTTAAAAGAAGCTATCAAGGGGCTGGAGAGATGGCTTAGTGGTTAAGAGCACTGACTGTTCTTCCAGAGGTCCTGAGTTCAAATCCCAGCAACCACATGGTGGCTCAAAACCATCTGTAATAAGATCTGATGCCCTCTTCTGGTGTGTCTGAGGACTGCTACAGTGTACACATATATAATAATAAATAAATCTTTTAAAGAAAAGCCAGTGTACACACATATAATAATAAATAAATCTTTAAAAAAAAGCTATCAAAAATAGGACCATTGTCAACGGGGGTGCTTCAGTTCCCTTCTATTGCTGTAAGAGAATACTTGGAGCTGGGTAGGTTATAAAACTACAAGGGTTTATTTACCTCAGGATACAAAGGTCAAGGTCAGGCACCCACACCTGGTGAGGTCATGGCAAAGTGAGTGGGGTACAGGCACATCAAAGGGAGTCTTTTATATCTAGTCACTCCCTGGGTACCCCACAGATCCATAATAATTAACCCATTACTGATCTCACAGTCCATTGGCCTCTAAGGAAGCTCTCTGGTTCCATTTAACATGCCTCATTTGCTTTATATTTATTTTGTGTATACAAAAAACTCAAGCTCTTAAAGCAAAAAAAA
>NW_022196898.1:78915369-78933529 GCF_008632895.1 Mastomys coucha
AAAAAAAAAAATCTTAAAAAGAGAAGAAAAAGGAAAAAGAAAGCCAATCTTTCCTAAGAAAGTAAGTAAATCTCACACAGCTGTTTCTATGATAGTCTGTAGTAGTTGTTTCTGTTACTGGGAAACATTTGCAGAAAAACAGGCTTACCACCTCCTTCTTCTATCTCTCCACCTAAAGGAACATCCACTCAGAGTATATCTGTCTCCATG
The DNA here is from genome assembly GCF_008632895.1 of Mastomys coucha. Lineage (NCBI taxonomy): Eukaryota > Metazoa > Chordata > Mammalia > Rodentia > Muridae > Mastomys > Mastomys coucha. Next base: position 78,915,580 of record NW_022196898.1, read on the forward strand.
GCAACTAGTCTAATTGGGATGCTGCAACAGGATAATGAAGAGAAAAACAAAGTGATTGGACTGAAAGGGAAAAACCCAAACCAAAACAAACCACAAATACTCCACACATCAGTGGTGAGAAAGGTAACAACAGGAAGAGGCAATGGGGGGGGGGAGTGGGACAGGGGTGGGGAGCTTGCCAAGAGAGGGGAGGGAGGGGGCTGTGCTCACCTCCAACCCAGGCAGCGAACCACAAACTTTTGACCTTGAGACACTTAAGAGTAAATGGAACACACAAACCCTTCGAAAAAGGTGAGGCCAGCCATTCGTGGTGATGAATGCTTGTAATTCCAGCATTCAGTAAGCAGAGATAGGATCGGGAGTTCAAAGCTACCCTGGGCTACAGGAGGCTCTGTTTCAAAAGACAAACAAAACTAGTAATTCTGCTTGTGGTGGCTCACATACACAACCTCAGTTCTTTCGAGGTGGAAGCTAGCCTGGGCTATGCAGCAAGACTGATAAAAACACCAAAGGAAGAAAAGAGTTGAGTAAAATGGCTTAAGAAAGAACCCTCACAGGACACAGGGGAGGAGGCTAGCCTGGGCTATGCAGCAAGACTGATGAAAAACCACCAAGAAGTAAAAGAATTGTGTAGAATGACTTAAAGAAGAGAGGAAGTGAGGCTTTTGAAATGGGTAAATGGTTTTCATCAGGGTTCAGGCAAAATTCCCACCCAGGTGCAGGATGCGAGTGAAACATCTTACAAGATGGGGAGAGAGATGGAATCCCAGGTAAAAGCCTCATTCCCGGCAGGGCAGAGGACACTGGAGGCAGGAGGTCTGTAGGAGCCCTCTGCTGTGATGGGAGAGGGTACAGCCAGGTCCTGTGTTTGCAGTATGTCAGCTGAGTGACAGAAAGGTCAACTGAGACAAGAGCATCCATAACTCAGGCAGTAAAGAGAGGTTTCCCACTGCGCACACTAGAGGCCCATGCATCTGTGCCCTAAATCCTTCCTCCACAAACACTCTAAACTACCACTGCCTAGCACATGAATTGCCAAACCCAATGGGGGCTGTGTGCTGCCTTACTCAACTCACTGACGGCTTACGACACAGCTGATTGCCCCACCTCAACAGTCAAGCGCATCTGCGATGTGGCTTTCCTGGCCTGCCCTGGGCCTTGCTGGTAGCCTTCACCCTGACCTACTACTCATTTAGCTCTGCCTCAGGAGTTCCCACTTTACAAAATCTCTCCATGTGATTCTTACAGCCTCCGTGCCACTCCTGTGTTGACAACCCTGGCCCTAACCCTGAAAGCAAGCCTTAATCACAACTGCCATCAATCTCCACTGAGGTTACTAAAGGTCAACTAAAACTACCCAATTGCCAAACAGGAATGCCAGTCATGAGAGCCCTACCGCCCACTGGCCAGCGGGTCTCCTACTTCGAGTTCATAAGCTCCACCCATATGCCCTCCACACTCAGAACCATCTGCCACTTCCGTCTCCGATACCACCCCCTACTCTAAGGCTGCTATTGCTTCATAATGGCTCCTTGCCATGCTCTGCTAGCAGCTGAGGGATTTGCTGCTAAGTCAATCATTCCCTTCCCCTTATTTACTTCATGTTGCTTTCTTATGGCATTTGGAATAATAATAATAATTAATAATAATAACAATAATAATAATTCTTATGGCATTTGGACTAACACCACCACCACCAATAATAATAATAATACTTCTCAGAAAAAAAAAATACAAGGCCTGGGGTGAAGAGATGGCTCAGCGGTTAAGAGCACTGACTGCTCTTCCCGGAGGTCCTGAGTTCAAATCCCAGAAACCACATGGTGGCTCACAATCATCTGTAATGAGATCTGATGCCTCTTCTGGTGTGTCTGAAGACAGCTACAGTGTACTTACATATAATAAATAAATAAATAAATAAATAAATAAATAAATAAATCCTTGGGCCAAAGTGAGCAGGGCAAGAGCGAGTGGGGAAAAAAAAATACAAGGCCTATCTAGCAGGTCCAGTTAACTAGCCATCCGCTCCCCCCCCCCACCTCCTCCCACTGCTCACATGCTGCAGCCATAATGGTCCCCCATCCCTTGCATCTCCCGCCTTATCCCACCAGCGACTTCGAGTGGTGCCTCCTCCGAGTCTCAGTGTACACCTGACCTCTCTGATAACCCCCGGCCCACTGCAGTAGGCACCTCCGGCCCTGTCAGCTTCCTTCAGAGAACCAGTCCAAAGCGAAGTGGATTTTCTTAGGGGCTTCACTTGCTTATCTCCCCGTCAGTCCCACTGAGAACCTGGCCTCTCAGCTCACACACAGACTCTGCATGCGAGGAGGAGAAATCTTGACTCATGTTCACTGCTACATCCTGGAATGGAGAAAACCGTCCAGAGCTGGGTATGATGTGCCTGCCATCCCAACACGGAGACAGGAGGATCTCCAGTTTGAGACCAGTCTGGGTCGCTGAGTGAGAGCCTAAACACTTAAAAGGACTGGGGGTTGGGGGGTATAGCTCAGTGGTGGAGCACTTGCCTAGTATATGAGAAGCCACACCACAAGGTAGATATATGTGGGGCAGGGGCGGGGCAGGGAGATCTAGTACACAGCTGGCGCTCAATAGATGGTGTGTAATGCATTAATTTTGGAAGGAACTGAGGAAGCCTGTAACGGTCATTATATTCCAAGCGTTTATAAAATCCAAGGCAGTCACTCCTGAGAAGCATGTGAGAGCAGTGGCTGACCCAGAGCTGGGGGACACTTCACAGTGAGGTCTTTTCTTACCCCACGTCCACCCTCGCTCTCAAGCTCTACTGTGCCAGGTCTCCCATCCTGACCCTACCACTTTCAGGCAATCTAGTGACCAATACCGCATAATGAGTTCTCTGGTCTGTATTTTACTCTGGTTATGCTTCACAAGTGGTCACAACAGTCAAGCAGACAAGAGGACTGCACAGCAAACAGGAACGGGGGAAGGGTAGGGTGGCAGCAGCCACCGGGCGAGCTGAGGAACTGGATGTGGTTGTCCTGGGGTGTCATTCCAGTGTACGTTTGCCCAGTCGTTCCCACTAACAAGAGACCAGAACCAGTTTTCTGCGATACTCACGGAGTAACCCAATATAATTCAATGAAAATACAATATCCTATGAGATGTGGTGGCAAATACCTATAAAACCCAGTACTTGGGGAACAAGACAAAAGCATTTCGTGTTCAAAGCTAGCCTGGGCCATGTAAAGAGCTCCTGACTCAAAGAAAGGATGGGGGAAGAGACAGGACTATTCAGTCATGAGGCGGCGATTGCTAAGGATTTGGTGTGAGTGTTCACCAAAGGCTCATGTGGTAGTGATCTCTAGTGTAGGGTGTCGGCCGTGGTAGAACCTTTAAGAGACGGGACCCCTGATTCCTAGTGGAATGAGGTAATGGGCCTACTCCTGAGAGTGGGTCAGTCACTTAGAGACAGCTGGAGCAAGCTGCAGTCAGGGGTCACCCCATGTCCCACCTCTTCTGCCTTGCCTGTCACTGAGGAAGATGCTCCTGCCCTGTGAGACCATCCAACAAGCTGCTGCTCAGCAGGAGCAGAGCTCCATAGAATACAATACTGGCCCTACCCTCTTGGACCTCCACAGCTGTGAGCTAAGAAAACTCTCTCCCAAGTGCTTGGGTCTCTCAGGTATTTTGTTTGGGTCCCAAGTGTTTGGTATGGCAACATAAAAGAAACCAAGACAGCCAAGTATTTAGGCTATCTGCAGAGGCAGACAGATTCCCTAAGGGAAGCTGGATTCAGCTGCCCTGCTGGCTACAGTAGCTGTTAATACTGAGTACCTGACCTTCAGCTATGGGTGTAAAGTACATACCAGCCTACAAAGAGTTGGAGGGAAACGTAAAACTTCAAAACCTACTACACTGACTATAATAGACAATGTTACATTTTAACATACTAGGTTGTATAAGATGTCAAAATTAATTTTGCCAGCTTCCTTTTTACCGTATATCGTGTGCTGTTGGGACACTTGGGGTGCATGTATGGCTACTGTGACCTGTTCGCAGTTTATGTCCATTGCTCAGCACTGGCTTCTGCATTTTACCCACAGGGCAGGCACTGCACTGGTCCAGGGGCTGGTTATTGCAAGCCTGGACACGACGGACTGATTGTGGCAGTTCATCCAGAAGAAATAATAAAATTCAGATTAGCGAGGGATGCTGGGTGTGGCGCTATATTGCCTTTAACTCCAGTACCCAGGAGGCAGAGACAGGTGAATTACACTGAGTTTGAAACTAGCCTAGCCTACACAGTGAGTTCCAGGCAAGCCAGGGCTGCAAAGTGAGACCTTGTCTCCAAAGACAAAACAAAACAAAACAAAACAACGACAGCATCAATCTTTTAGTTTATTAACGATGGTTGGGAGACAAAGCAGACACCCATCTGATGCCTATGAAAGCAGTTCCTTGACCACTGATACGTCGAAAGCCTCATTCTGCTACGAAGATGCAATGGCGAATGCTCAATAGTCCACACAGGTACTGCAGGCTTACAGGTTTCCTTCCCACAGAGGTGCTCCAGGGACGAGGCAAGGTCAAGTGAGGAGCCACTGAAGTCACTGTCAGCAGGACCTGGAGCTGGTGGTAAAGACAGCGGAGCCACCCTGTCCCTTCCTTGCTTCCTGGCCATAAAGTGAGTGGCTGGCTCTGCACGTTCCTCTACCACAAAGTATCTCAACACCAGCCCAAGGCAACAGGGCCTCCCAGAGTGAAACCTCCAAAGTGAGAGCCGAAGCAAACCTTTGTTCCTTATAAATTGATCATACTGCCAATTTCATTATGGCAAAGGAAACCGAACCCTAGAGCTAGCCACGGGAAGGAGCAAACTATTAACCAAGACTTGCTTAACTGGATTCCCACAGGTCTCTATACCCCTAGCCAGGGCAAGATGTCTCTAGACTGAACAGCTTAAGGTGGAGAAAACTCTACAAAGGGTTTTAAAGAACAGACCAAAAATGTTCCCTGTATGAAGTTTTTCCCAAACCGCCCCATCTTTCTGAACATACATACCCTAAACTAACAGCGACTCTAACTTTCACAAGAATGAATTTGATAGAAGTGAAAATGAAGGTGGTCGCTCTTGTGGCTCAGTCAGTAGAGTGCTTGCAGCCTAAGCACGGAAGCCTGGATTTGATCCCCCAGCAACCACAGAAGAAGGCCTGGCCCAGCAAAGAGCACCTGTGATCAAACCCCATGCCAGGAAGGCAGAGGAAATAAAAGGACCCCCTTGGACTTGCTGGCTAGAGACTCGGTTAAATTGATGAGTTCCCGGTTCAGTGAGAGACTGTGACTCACAGAATAAGGTGATCAGTGATTGAAGGCACCAGCACAGACTTCTGGTACCCCAGAGACAGACAGACAGAGCCAGAGATAGACAGACAGACAGACAGACAGAGACACACTGGGAGAAGAAAGCAGAAGCAGGAGATTCAGAGGATGGATTTAGAGAGCAGACGTGGAGGGAATGGACAGAGTACAGACTGGACAGATGGCCACATGGTTAGCTCTGTACCTTTCTCTGCTCCACTCCAGTCAGGTGAGCAAGCTGGGAGACTGCCCTAGCAGAAGGCCTACACTTTAAACTATAGTAAAAGTCTCTGTATCTTATTTATACCACTGGCGGGTCCAAGAAAGCCCCATTATATCACTCATTTATTTATGTATTTTTGTACATTGCAGGTGCTAAGAAAGTACTTTTCCATTGAGCCCACCGTTAGCCCCCAAATGTATACTGATCAATGCTGTGGCTCAGTCCCAAGGCTGAATGAGAAGTCAAACAGTAGTCTCAGGGCTAGGAATGGCTCAGCAGTTAAGAGCACTTCTTGTTCTTAGAGAGCACTTTCTGTTCAATTCCCAGCACCCACACATTAGCTCTCAATCCTCCGTAACTCTGGTTCCAGGGGATCTGATACCCTCTTCTGACAGGCACACCTACGGTCCAGACATACATGCACAAACACAGATACACGTAAAAGAAAACAAATAAATCTTAAGAGGAAAAAAAAAAGAAAGAAGCCTTTTGTAGCAGCTCTACAGTAGCTTCCCATGGCTGCCCACAAGCTACAATGTTTAATGGCTTAAAACCTACATTTCTTTCACAGTGTTATGTGAAATCTCACTGAGCTGTAATCAAGGTGTAAACAGGGCTATTTGCCCCCAGAGGCCTGGGGTCGGTTGGGTGGGGTCCCTGTTGTTTGGCTGAATAAAACTTCTAGAGACTCTGTGTGTTCCTAGATTCCTCCTGGTTTCCTTCCAACTGTGGCCACTGGGATTGTTCTAACAATGCTGGCTATCTTGTTCCAACCTCCTTCTCCTGTTAATTTACAGGGATACTGTGATAGGACTGGGATTAGCTAGATGACCCAGGATGGCTCAGCCATGATGACTGGAGTTTGGAACCCACATACAGAAAGGTGAAAGGAAATAACTGACTCTACAAAATTGTTCTCTGAGCTTCCATGTATGCACATATCCCATAGCCAAACACACACAATAATAAATAGACTTAAAAACAAAAAAAAAAAGGAGTCCATGAAATCTCAGGTACATAAGCTACTGACTTCTGTAAGTTAAAATAGCTAAAGTCCTTACCAATTAGTAGAAAACCTAAAATTAAAACAAAACAAAACAAAACAATAAATTCAGGGCTGGAGAGATGGCTCCGTGGTTAAGAGCATTAGCTACTCTTCCAGAGTACCTAGGTTCAATTCCCAGCAGCTCACAACCATCTGTACCCAGCCTCAAGAACTCCATCGCCCTCTCCTGGCCTCTGTAGGCACTGCATGCACATGGTGCACAGACATACATGCAGGCAAAACATCCACAGACATAAAATAAATGAAAAAAAAAATTAAACCAATAAAATCTTGTCAGGTAGAGGGCCCAAGACTGTTCTTTTTGCTCAGCTTCTGTGCTGGGAAAGAGAAAACACCTTCTCTCTCCCTGTACTCAGGAAAGCCAAACACTTGACCATAGATAGCACCCTGAAAATTGAGCATACAACGCTTTCTAAATTCATGTTCTGGCCATAACTGTCTATGGGCTAGGCTATAAGGAGCTGAGACACAGCATGTTTGGCTGGGTATGATTTTTTTCTCTCAGTTAATGCCATAGCCAGCAGAGGCACCAAAACAGTGAGATTCTCCATCTACCAGCAGTGGTTAGACTCCATGGTCCAACTGCTGCTTTTGATAGCTAATTCTGGAGCTATGGATGCTACCCAGTGGATGAAGGGCTTGAACAGATGTGCTGATGCTCTGAGTTCACCTCAGCATCACAAAACAAAAGGAGAAGTTAGTTCTCAGGTACACTGACTGAACATTGCCAAGTTTCTCACTGCGATGGTTTGCATTTGCTTAGCCCAGGGAGTGGCACTATTAGGTTTGTCCCTGTTGGAGTAGGTGTGTCACTGTGGGTGTGGACTTTAAGACCCTTATCCTAGCCGCCTAGAAGTTAGAATTCTGCTAGCAGCCTTCAGACAAAGATGTAGAACTCTCAGCTCCTCCTGTACCATACCTGCCTGGAAGCTGCCATGCTCCTGTCTTGATGATACTGGACTGAACCTCTGAACCTGTAAGCCAGCCCCAATTACATGTTGTCCTTTTTAAGAGTTGCCTTAGTCATGGTGCCTGTTCACAGCAGTAGAACCCTAAGATACTCACTATATCTCAAAGGGATCTTTAAGGGTTGGATAACTCAGTGGCTGAGTATTGGCCTAACAGATCTACAACCCTTTTTGATACCCAGTGCAACACACACACACACACACACACACACACACACCATGCAACAAGCACCGAATGAGATGATGAAAAAATAAAATAAAATGAAGATAATTCTACTGACTTGTTTTAGGAGTCAATGATAAGCAGTTCTAAAGACTGAGCTCAAGTAAATTTTAAACAATCCAGACCCCTGCTTATAACTTGCCAGTCACTGTTCCAAGGCCGCACAGTTCTCAGTCTTAGCTAATGTACCTTAGGAGACATATTTTACATATATGTAAATATATCGAGTGGTGTTTTCCCAGAAGTGGCCAGTATACTAATTTAACCAAAACAACATCCTGTGTTGCAATTAAGCTTTGCTAGAACATCAGGGCCTGTCCATTCGAACAGTGAACCAACCTGCTGAGCAAAGAAACTCACAGAAGACAGTAGCAGCCCTGTTAAACAGCTGTCTCGCCTCCTAAAGAAAGACACACTTGGGTGAGGACAGTGGGGTTTGTGATTCTTAATGGCCTTGCGGAGTCAGGGACAGTGGAGCTCATGGTACAGTATTTCCCAGAAGGCAATGCGCTGGGAGGGTCAGTGCCGGCTGTGACAGACTCTCCCTACCCACTCCCCTTATCTGCCCATCTGCCGGAGGGGGTTAGGGGGCGGAGCATATTGTGCCTGCACTTCAAAAGCTGGCCAGCATCCACGGAGGCCAGCACCCCCATTCCAAGGCGTGCACCTCCCTGCTATTCAATGCACTTCAACGACAAAGGACAAGATAGGCGAGTGGGGCGTTGGCGTCAGACCCCACCAACTCAGACAAGCTGCCACAGAAGAAGTGAGCTACCTTGTTGAGATATATTCAATTTTTGAGGCCCTTGGATTGAAACCGTTTTCTTTTTAAATTAGAAGTGTAGTTTTTATGTTAAAATAAAATAAAATAAAATAAAGGAAGGGGAGCGGGGAAGAAAAGATGGCCAAGCCAGCATTCCTCGAATGGTTTCTACACATTAGGTCACATAATTCACACAATTCCCCTCTGACATAAATACCACTCATTCCCATTTTACAATCAGGAAGGAGTTCTTTAAGGTAACCCAGCGGCAAGCAGTGTTACACAGGAAAATGTTTGCGGCAAAATCCCAGCACTTGAGGCAGAGGGCAGGCAGAGTTTGAGGCCAGCCTGATTTACAGAGCGAGTTCCAGAACAGCCAAGGCTACACACGGAGAGAGAAACCCTGTCTCGAAAACCACAGGGGAAGAGTGGGAAAGAAAGAAAAAAAGAAAAAAAAAAAGAAATGCGTTCATGTCTGCGAGGGCAATGTCAAGGCCGGGTAAAGCCTAGCAGGGCTCGAGCTGAGGCACCGAGGGCAGAGAACGATTCTGGGAGGTTATAGACACAGGATGACCCCTAAGCCCCACACATCTCTGAAGCTACTGGAGCAAGGACACAGGGCTGGGTGAGGCCCGGAAGCACATGCTGGGCCTGGCTTCAAATCCCTGCCCCTTCCCTACTGGGGGTTCCCGAGTCTTAGTAAATTACCCAGCTCCTCCCCTTCCGGAGGGGAGACTGCAACTTCTATTTCACAGCGTTTTCTGAAGACGGCCATACTTCAGGGAAGCTCCCTAGCAGTTTAGTATCTAGAGGTATTTAGATGCTAAAGGTTATTTAACCTTCTCTGTTTCCCCACGGCTTCTGTTTTCTGGGTGGCAAGGCTTGGAGCTAGCACAATTCTTTGGCTTCTTTTTTTCCAAAGGCTCTGCACTTAATGTGCATCTTTTCAGAAGTCTCCACTTCTTTTGGGGTCCTGGCCGCTGTGGCATCAGAGATGGCTAAATGGTCCACGACTTAAGATCACTTTTTCTTCTTTTGGGCTCTCTTCCTTACCGCTGACTTAAGTTCATTCTGTCTCACCTTCTTTCTGTCCGTGTTAAATCAGACTAACAACTTACATAGTCCTTTCTAACTACTAAAGTCTTACGTCCAGGTGGTGTGAGGGCACACCTGTCAATGGGTGGCTTCCCAGCATGCTTTTCTTCAGGAAGTGGAGCAGAGAACAGTGTGATGCCATGTTCCCCCTGCTATACCACAGCCCAAAGGATCATAGAAGATACAGGCCCAATAGGAGAAGGTGGCTCCAGCAGGCCCGGGCAAGGTACTACCCTAAGGACGGGTGCCACTGTCACCTACCATCTCTCCATCCTGTTTCCCACATCAAGGCTACCCCGCACCTCCAGTATATGTTAAAACCTTCTTAAGAATTTTAATTCTTTTAATTCTTGCCAGGCGTTGTGGTGCATACCTTTAATAACAGGACTCTGGAGGCCGAGTGCTTTCTCAGCACACAGAGAAACATTGTCTTAAAAACAAAAACAAACAAACAAAAAACAAAAAGCAAAAGCAAAACAAAACAAATAGAATTTTATTTTTTTCATGTATTTTATATATCTACTTATCATTGTTAGGCATGGTGCTGCACACTGGATCCCAGTGTGTGAGAGAGAGAGAGGCAGAAGTATTTTTCTTTGAGGCCAGTCTGGTCTACAAAGCCAGTTCCAGGACAGCCTGGGTGGGCTACACAGTAAAATCCTGTTTTAAAACAAAAAGACAAAACAAAAAGCCCACAATAAAATAAAATAAAGAATGTATATAAGGACGGGATCCAAGACATAGCTCAGGAACTAAGAGTGCTGCCTTCTCATCCAGAGGACCTGAGTTCAGTTCCCAGTACCCACATTAGGTGACACGCAACTGCCTGTAACTCTAGCTCAAGGGGATCTGATACCTTTTTCTGGCCTCTGTGCATCCAAACACACACACAAACACACACACAAACACATACACAAACACACACACACACACAGGTAAAAATAAAAATAAATCTTTAAAAAAATGTAGAAAAGTTTTGGCTTGAAAAATATATGTGATATCAATTTAAACACAACTTATATAAACAAATTATAAGGCTACATTTCAAGCTGTTATAAGTAATCATCCAATGGCAAAGGGAAGCCCCTACATATGGTTTCCCATATACACTTTAATTCTCCTTATTGTCTCCTTAGACTCACAAGCCACAGGAGAAAATATTTACTCAACTGAACGGAACCCGTTTCTGACTGAGGCTGAATTCCACACCCCTTACATCCTAATATGTTTTGCAAAACCACAGGGATAAATTAACTAATTAATTTTTTGAAACAGTGTTTCACTATGAGGCTCTAGTTAATCATGAACTCATTATGTAAATGGCCTTGAACTCACAGCTGGGACTTAGGGTGTGTGTGTGTGTATGTGTGTGTGTGTGTCACCATGTCCAGATAACATACATTTAATTTAAATAGAATTAGAAATGAAAATAGAAGCCCAAGGCAACATTGATAACTGACTCAGCAGCAAATAAGACGTGACACACTTGTAAAACCTGAGAGTGCCTATAAATAGTAATATACTATGCTCACAATGAAAACAATAGACATTTTTGTATTTTCATTAAATCGACCGGACAATGTCTTATGGATGATCATGAACTTTCTGAAAAAGTTACCGACTTAAAAACAATGTAATTGCCAGGTGAGGTGACTTATACCTTTAATCCTGGCACACAAGAAACAGAGGCAGGTGGATCTCTGTGTGTTCAAGAGCAGCCTGATTTACTTAGTGGGTTCCAGAACAGCCAGAGCTACAGAGTGAGACCACTTCTCAAAACAAAACAAAACAAAACAAACAATAAATAAAATAACACAATTTATTCTAAACATAACATACTAAATATAATAATGTAAATATCTGAAAATATTAGCTCATTGATACTGATGAAGTAATTGTAGAAGTAAAATTTCCTTTCAGAGACTCCTGGAAAAATGAACATGTTTCTACTCTGCTTTATTTCCTCAGGGGGGAAAAAATAAGGTTAGCTTTATGACTAATAATAAAAACACAAACAGTGCTTTTGAAAAGCTGGAATGTTCTTTTCATCAGATAATCCCCAGCATAATGAACCAGAAGCCCACTGGGCAGGTCCACAAAGTTGATCCTGGAGCTGAATGAAGGCTTTAAAGAACACGGAAGTGGAGATTTAAAAAAAAAAAAAAAAAAAAAAAGCAGAGGGACCAGGGATGTGGTCGGTGATAATATTGTTTAGTCGCCCCTGGACTTGATCTTCCAAAAAGATTCAAAAATAAACAACAGCACGTTGATTTCTGAGTCTGGACATGGCCTTTAGAGAAGGCAGCTAAGTTAAATAGATTTCTTGCTATTTAAAATGCAGAGCATGAGAAAATAACCATCTTGTATATTGATATTTCATGCAAAGCTGCTAAAAAACATTAGGGAAAGCATGAGTGCAGCGGTTAAGAGTGAGTGTATAGAGGACCCGAGTGACCTTGATTATTAGCACCCACTTTGGGGGGCTCACAACCATCTGTAACTCTAGCTCAGGGAGATATGACACCTCCAGTCTCAGAGGTGTCGGTACTCAGCTGCACAGACCCCCACACATAGGCTTAATTAAAATAAAAAATAAGGGAAAGGTTTAGAAACAGTGAAAACTGGAGACGAACTTGGTGTCCCGCAATATGGGATTGGTTTGGAAAACCAAAAATGTGTGAGAATCTTTCAGTGAAGAAGACATTTAAACACATTTATAATCGAGTGTATGTGGGGGGAGTTGGAAACTGTAGAAAATGCACCCAGTTTTAGAGAGAACAGCTTTCCAGTTGTTCTCCTTTCGGAAATTTCAAGTCAAATGCCACCAACCGCTTTCTCCCCAATCAAAAGTAAAGTAAGAATGTGTGCTGGAGAGATGGCTCAGAGATTCAGAGCACTGGCTGCTCTTCCAGAGGACCCAGGTTTGATTCCCAGCACCCACATGAAGGCTTACAACCATCTAGTACTCTAAATTCTAGGGAATCTGATCTTTCTCTTCAGACCCACGTGGGCACGGCATGCTCACAGTACACAGACATTCGCACAAGCAGAGAACCCACACGCAAAAGAATGAGCGTCACCCTTGTGAGGTTGTAGTGAGGTTAGCTATAGGAAGCAGGTCACACCGAACAATCTCAATACACGTTAGCTCGAGCCCTTACATGCACAGATGTGAGAACATCAGGAAGGTATAATGGTTTGTGATTGTCATGGTGAAAAGAGATTTATTCTGCCCATTTTCCTACATATTTCTTAACATTACTTCTAATAGAAGGGAAACCAGGATGTGGGGGTAGTCACACACAATGGTAATCCTGTTAAAGATCTACCTTAGCCATTTGTTAATAGGAAATAAATCTTAGTTGAGGTAAACATACCATTCCTATCTCATTTCTATGAGTCTGGTTTACATTGTTTAAGCTAGTCCTCATAGCCTCACAGGAACGTAAGAGCTCCAGCTGAAGAACCATCGGATAGAGAGGCAGTCCCTCATAGCTCAGCCATGTCTTGCTTCCTCATAGCTTCCAGCCTTCCTGCTTTTGGATCCCATAGTACTTGGGTTTTGTTCTACTGACTGTATGTCACAAGGGCAGCCACAGAACCTCCAGTACCTCGGCATTGTTGTCTAAGAGTTGCTTAATAAATGTTCAGCAACCATAAGAGTTGAACTACCCGATACTCATGGTTCAGGGTGGGATCCCACCAGAAGATCAAAGACAGCTATGCTAGCTTTAGTCCAAAATTCTTAGGAATTGTTGGGGAGGGGGAGGCAGGAAGCACGGCATGGTAGTGCATATCTGCAGTCCCAGCACTGGGGAGGCTGAGGCAGGAGGATCTCAAGTTCAAGTAGCCCTACACAGTGAGATTGACCTTCCTGGCTCCCTCTCTCCTCCTCCTCTCTCTTCCCCCCCCTCCCTCTTTTTTCCTCAAAAAAAAAAAAAATATATATATATATAGCCTCAACATTTTTTTAAGGCTATAACCTGTATTTCATTGTTTTAGCAAACAAAAGATAACTTCTCTTTCTCTGTATATTTTGTTTAAAGTTGCAAGGACATGAGAGCTAATGCAGGGCCTGGCAATCACCTTGGGTCCCCTACATCCGCACGGCCACTGCCCGCTCTCCACACCACCAGGGCTGTAGATATGAGAACATGAGCTTCTGATCCTTCCTAATACCTCCTAGGACTTTTTCCAAGCTCTGGGAAGAAGAAATTCAGGGTGAGCAACCTATCAGTGTTCCCGAGTCTCTCTGAAGGTTCATAAGTCAACCAGTTTGACTTACAAATGAAACTAACAGTAAATTAAATATTAACTTGCTTAAAAACAAAACAAAACAAAACAAAACAAAACAAAACAAAAACCTTTTTACTTAGGAGAGCGCTATGAAATAAGATTCTATCAGTGGACCCAGGAATTTGGTCTATAAAAACAAAACAAACAAAAATGAACGTTGCTTGATTCTAGGGAAGGAAAGGAAAAGAAAGGAAAGGAAGAAATGGTAGAGAGCTTGCTACACATACCTTCTGCAAAGTCCAGGCTTCTCCTTCTCTGTCTGTCCTGCTGCTTTGATGCCTCTTAGGCACTTAGTAGCTCCCAGGACAGAGGGTAGGGACAAAACCTTAGCTATCCACCTGCAACGTTTTACTTCCTGAAAACCTCCCTTCCCACTCTAAAGGAGTAGACAACAGTATTTCTCACGTGCTAACCTGGGCCCGCCAGCTCCGTCAGAAGGAAACTGGCATTTACCTAAGCCAACTGGAACTTGCTATTATTTACAGGTCAAGAGTTACAATTTATTGAAGTCTGCTTTGAAGAAAGAGGTTTATGATTAGACTTTTGTACTTTCCATCCTTAATTACTAACCTCCTTAATCCTTAGTTAATCATCGCAATTGTCTGTGGTAGTCCTAAAGTCATGTTTACCAGTTCGGGATGGTTACCGTACCCGAGGATTCACGGATAGTTAAATGAAGCTAGGAGTGAAACCAAAGACCTGAACAGTTAAAGAAGGATTCAAAGTCCATGCGAACCCACCGACAAAAAGAGTTGAGCCTCTTCAGAATTTCAAACACATGTCAAAATGATTTTAAGGTCATTTTAGAAATAAGCAAGTCTTGAAAATAGAGGAACGGCGGATTAATAAAAGATTACAGGAAATTGCATTTGAACTATTTGCTTTTGAGACAGACCGATCACCGGACCCACAGACTGTGACGGGGTAAGGTCCACTCCCATCTCTCTGTGCTGACAAACCGAGTCTCCCTTCGTTAAGGGGCGCGGGTCAGAACGCCAAAGGCAGAGAGGTTCCCATGGGCAGCCTGGAGCTGGTCTTGTGCACAGTTCCTCAGCGAGTGACCGTCTCTCCTCCGCCACCCGAACTTCAACCCTGACCCCCCCAAGAGCGGCACTGCACAATCTACGGTTTAACCTGTGCCATTTCAACACCATCACCAAGTACCCGCAAATGGGTCGCCAATGAATGAGCAGCAGGCTGGGAGGAGAGAGACAGCCACCAGCTGACCCCCAGCAGAGGAAAACTGAGCAAGGATGCCCGGGGCGGGGCGGCCTGGGGGGGAAGGCGGTGGCGACCAGAGCCACGTCCCCCGCTGGAGCCACGTCCCCGCGCGCTCCGCAGGACGCGCAGCCCGCAGCCCATCCTCCTCCCGGCCCGGCGCTCACCGCTCGCAGCCGGTGCTCGCACGCCGGGGGCGCTCGCTGGGCGCGGAGGACCCGGGGGACTGGGCCCGGGAGCTGCAAACTTTGCGCGGCTCTTGCCCGCAGAGGTAACCTCTCCGCCCCAGGCCGCAGTCCGGGCGCCGCAGCGGGCCGGGCTCCGGGCGGCTCCGGCGGCGCCGAGGGCGGGGTCTCCGGCCGGCGGAGCCCCGGGCAGCGCGCAGCTCTGTTTACCGCGGGCCCGCCCTCCTCCCCAGCCCGCGCCCTGCGCGCTCCTGACATCATTCATTCTCGCACTCTCGCCAGCCCTCTGCTGCTCCCAAGCTGTGACTCACCCCGGGCCCCGAGGCTCCCGCGACTCCGAGCCGACCGAGTCTCTCCGGACGCCTAGCCAAGCTCGAAAAACCGGTGCGACTTCTTCGGTGGGGAGGCGATCCCAGCCGACCGACCCTCCCTCCCCTCTGCGGCCCTAGAAGATGCAGCGAAGGAGGGGCTTGGCAGGCTGCACGAGGTGGCTCCGGGCCGCAGGCTGAGCGCAGAGCCCGGCAGACCTCCCCGAACGCGGGCGGGGATCAATCTGGGAAAGTTCTCTGGGTGCCGCTCCCAGCAACTTTCTGGGGTGGGGCAGGGAAGGGATAAGCCACCTCCGCACCTCCTCGGGTTTCGGAAACTGCTTCCTAATAACGACGTGTGCGGGCCAGGGGCACCGGCGCTGACTCAAGGGGTGGTGCCCTGCCTAGGTCGAGGGGGTGGGTTTCCAAATATCACAAGACCGCTTGGCGAGGTTAGTCACCACGGGCCTGGTTGCACCTCTAGGTGAGTTGGAAGGGTGCTTGTTCCCGGTAAATGAGACTAATGATGCTAACCTTGTCATTTGCTCCGTTAGGTGAATTGAGTCCTGGCAAGGATGAGAAACCGGAACCAGAATGACCACTGAAAGAATGACTCTCTACTTAAATGGACCTGTGCGTTTCTGTTGGCCTTGGGAGCACAAGTGTCCATATGTGTCTCCCCACCCCCCCGCCGCACCCCCGGTGATCTCACCAATTAGGTTGCAGGAAGGGTTGGTTGTTTCTGTCTAAAAATGGCCAAGGCTCTGCATTTCCTTGGAGTCCTTTCCACACCTTGTGACAGTTTTCAGTCAACCATGGTGGTCTTGGAGGGGGTAACTAGGCATCCAGGCAACTGGCTAAACCTCCAATGAATTTAATTGATAGAAATGCTTTTTATGTCATTGCCTACTTCTCTTCTGGATTACGTTCACACGAGTAGGTAGGATTGTACAGGCTGTCCTATGGGGATTAACATAATCCACAAAAATAATAATAAGCATTTCTGGTGTTTCGTGTATCATTTGTTTCAATAATCATTAAACCCAATGACAGCGAAATAGAACTTCTGAGGGAGGTGCCAAGCTGGCAGGTCAAAGATGATGTCACAATACAGAAGTTTAAGTTAACCTCTCCTGAAGTTAACCACAGATTAGCCTTCATTGTGGGGAGCTACAGAAGGCAGGAATTCAGAAAAGAGCATCAACAATGACATTTCTCTTCCTTGGGTTTATTTTTCCTTTGCTATAAGGAGTTCCTTTTTACATTTACCAAACCTAGGCATTTTGCCCAGAAGGCAATAGAAATGGATTGGTGTGATAGCATGCTGACCGAGTAAGTAGAAATTTGAACCAACATTTTTTTTCCCCAGACAACCACAGATGTGATCCAGAAGTTTAGCGTCTGATCCATGGGTGACAGAGAGGGTCAAGAGTCTATGTAGGTGAATCTGGGTGAACAACCCACCTACCTCCTACTTCATAATTGAAATACTTGTACATTAGGGAGATAAATACCTAATATAAGTATACCTTTATATTTATATCTAAGTAAAGACCTGAGGAAAATGACGCTGTAGGGTTTTTGAACTGTGTACATGGATGAACTTTTAAGAGCCCCAAAGCCCTGAGCCCTGGGTGCACTGTTGCAGGATATGATTGCTGCAGATTCTACATGGGCCTCTGTGCCGAAGGCTGTTTAATGGGTAGCTTGGAACATGTGGTCCTTATGCTTCAGTTGCCTATCCTATCATGCCGTTTACAGAAAAATAAAGCTGGGTGTGGTGGAACACTTTCATGATTTTAGCTTTTGGGAGCCAGGGTCAGGAGCATCAGGCGTTCAAGATTGACCCCCTCCACACAGGGGCCTCAGGTCATTCAGAGATGCATAAGACCCCTGCTCCAAAGCTCTAAACAAAATACAAACGAGTAGGAGTGGGTTTATGAAGGAGCTCGGTGTAGTTTTTCTGTGATGCTCATTGAATCATGGGGTTGGAGAGAGTACTGACTGCTCTACCAGAGGGAGGGGAGGGGTTTAATTCCCAGCACTCACATGGCAGCTCACAACTGTCTGTCACTCTTGTCCCAGTGGATCCAATGCCCTCTTCTGGCTTCTATGGGCCCCGAATACACACGATGCGCAGATATCCATGCAGGCAAACATAGACATAAAAATAAAAATGTGAAAAAAAAAGCAAATTATTTTAGTGCCTTGTTTCGATAGTTACTTTTTACCTGAAAGAGGTTTCTTTCTTTTTTTTTTTTTTTTTTT
>NW_022196898.1:78933550-78946756 GCF_008632895.1 Mastomys coucha
TTAACCTACCAAAGCTTACTAATTCCACGGCTCATCATCTTTTAAAATGTTGTTTGTTTGGACCGAGTGGATGGTTCAGAGGTTAAGAGCACTGGCTGTTTTTAAAGAAGACCCAGGTTCAATTTCTAGCATCTGTATGGTGACTCAATAACCATCTGTAACTCCACTTTAGGGGAGCCGACACCCCTTTTCTGGCCTGCACAGCCACCAGACAAAACACCTACACACACAAAATCAACATAAATCTTTAAAAAATAAATGATGCTGGCGACCTTCCTAAAGGAGAGGAAGGAGATGGAAATAAAGCTCAGCTGTAATGTTTGACTAGATTTGTGAGTTGGATCCCTACTACGGGGAAAACAAACAACTAAATTGGTTTCTCTGAGAGGAAGGGTGGTAGTAGGACTGGGTGTGGTGGTGCACAGCTGTAATCCGAGCCCTGAGTGGGATTATTAGGAGGATCAAGTGGTCAGAGTCAGCCTGGGCTACATAGTGAGACCTAGCTGCAAAGGCTTAAGAGAGGACAACAGGGAAACAGGCTCATGCCGGTTCCTTTTCAAAGCAAGAGCACACAGTAGTAAATCAACTTTTACAAATATTTCTTTGGTTTGATAAAACAAACTGATTAACACAGGGAAAAATAGTACTTTTCTCAATTTATTTAATCTTCTGCTTTCAACATACCCAGAGTCAGGTATTTAATCAGTGAATTTTTTCCACGTGATGCCCATGGTTGTTTATCTAAGGATCGCCCTATGTACTTTCTAAGCATGTCTAAGCAATAGGAAAAGGCGGTTTCCCTTTCCTTCCTTCCTTCTTCTTTCCTTTCCTTACTTTTCTTCTTCTTCCTCTCTCTCTCTCTCTCTCTCTCTCTCTCTCTCTCTCTCTCTCTCTCTCTCTCTCTCCTCTCATTACATCGGAATGTTTTTCCAAGTGTCTTTTGTGACTTACCTAATGTCCCCTATTCTGCCTGGCATGTAATTGTTAAGGAGATAAAGGAATGAGGAACCACAAGGAACAGAGGGGAAGAGAATTCTGTTATGGAACATTGTATAACCAGTGGGGGTGGGGAGGATTAATATAGGTCTACCTTATGCATTCCTCTGAGGAGGGTAAATAGTGAAGACACGTTAGAAAGCAGTCTCAAGTTTAAAAACAAAACAAAAACTAAGGGCCACGGAGACAGCTCAGTGGATAAAGGTGCTTGCTACTCATCCCGATAACCTGAGATCAAATCCTAGGCTCCACATCGTGGAAGGAGAAAGTTGTCCTCTGACCTCCACGTGTGCCCTGTGGCCAGTTCCACACAGGAACCTTTGATAGAGCCGTGCCTTAAGGGGGGAGGAGGAGCAGAGCATAAAAATGAAAAGAGAGAGAGAGAGACTGCTGGGGGGCGGGGAGGGTTAGGAGAGGAGTGTGGGGACGGGAGATGGATAAGGGAGATGGATAAGAAGCAATCCAAATAAGGGCCCTGTGGAAAAGCCAAATGGAAATCTGTTGTTTTGTAACTCAAAAAACGTAGTGGTTTTTTGGGGGCGAGGGGGTTAAATAATTAGAAGGGAGATACTCTGAGTGGCTGGATAATGCTGCTCCCAGAAGCTGTGGGTTACTTAAAAACAGAAATGACCTCATCACCGGGTGGGAGCTGATGCTCAGGGAGGCTCCAGAGGCCCCAAGATAGCATAGGCTCTTGTCGTTCTTGGTTGCCCAAAGACTAGGTGATAAGGCTCTATACCTAAAGATACTACACACCTCAGCTGCACGATATAGAGTAATCAATCTAAAACTAAATGAACACTTCCTTCCTGGTGGGATATTTCACGGCGCCAGAAGGGACTATGCAGGCTGCAGGAGGGAAATCAGCATCAATGGTCTGACTTAGCTCTGAACCCTGGGCACTTCGATGCTAAGCTGCCAGGCAAGATGCGCAATGGTGGCAAGGCTACCACGGGGTAACCAAATGCTCTTTGGTTGGATTTGAGGCCCTCAGGAGGGAACCCATGCTTGGTATATTTTAAACCCATCGAAACCACTTATCATTGGATCTAAGGGGGGAACTCAACTGACTTATAAATATCTGTGTTTATTCTAAATATCTTTTTTTTTTTTTTTTTTTTTTTTTTTTTTTTTTTTTTTTGTGTGTGTGTGTGTTTCGAGACAGGGTTACTCTGTATAGCCCTGGCTGTCCTGGAACTCACTCTGTAGACCAGGCTGGCCTCAAACTCAGAAATCCGCCTGCCTCTGCGTCCCAAGTGCTGGGATTAAAGGTGTGCGCCACCACTGCCCGGCTTCTAAATATCTGTTCTAAATATCTGCGTTTATTCTAAATATCTGTTCTAAATATCTGTACCTTTAAAAAAATGATGCCCTCAGCCTTAATCCTGGAAGCATAAGCAGTGGCGAATACAGACTCATGGCTGCTTACAAAACACCGCGCGCAGGTGGAGAATGCCATTCAGCTAGTCACAGCCATGCCACGCACAGTGCATGCTGGGACGCCATTCAGAGTGCCACCCACAGCCATGCCACGCACAGTGCATGATGGGATGCCGTTCAGAGCGCCACCTACAGCCATGCCACGCACAGTGCAGGCTGCGGACGACACCCAGAACCTACCTTGCCTGCCTCCATGCTGCGTGACTCTGGAAGGTGGTGGAGACACCACCACCCTTGCCTGCTGCCATGCCATGCTGAGCAGATGGGTGAAGGGCACCCTGAGACCCATCTGTCAGCATGCCTTTAGGTGCAGGTGGAGGGCGACCAGAGGCTCTCTAGTCACATGGCCTTCCGACAGCAGTAGCCACTATGGGGGGGGGGCACAGATGGGACAGGAAGATAAGAGGGACA
Source organism: Mastomys coucha (assembly GCF_008632895.1). Classification (NCBI taxonomy): domain Eukaryota; kingdom Metazoa; phylum Chordata; class Mammalia; order Rodentia; family Muridae; genus Mastomys; species Mastomys coucha. The sequence continues at coordinate 78,936,398 of NW_022196898.1, forward strand.
GTTTGAACATTATGGAGATGGAACTAGAGATGCAAGGGTGGAGAACACCCTGTTGTAAGTAGCTTGCCTTACCATCTGAGGTCACGGTGACGTGCCATGCTGCTGCTGAGGGCCATGTCTGGGTCCATAGCCATTCAGCAGGAGGGGTCTGTGCCAATGTTAGTGGCTATATTATCACTAAGGATCATACAGATGTCCTTGGTCTGCGCCGCCACCTGTGACCACGCTAATGTCTAAGGGCTGCGCAGAACTGGCTTTGCCCTTCACTAGCTGAGGAAGTCTGGAGAGCTGATCCTACTTCTCACCGGCCACAGCCCTCAGGGAGAGTAGGCTCTGCACCTTGCTTGGGCAGCACAGTATAAGCTGGTCCTGGTGGCATGAGAGTAAAAGAGATGACCCTGCCCATTGCTGGGTGAATTAGCCAGGGCAGTGTTATAGAGCTTACCTTCTAGCATGGTGGCATGGATGTAGGAGATCTGGCAGGCTGACCAGCTTTCACCCAGACCCAGATCCAGGGCTTTGAGTTGGTCCGCCCCCAAATCTACATCATCTGTGAACTGCTAGAGCCTGTGAAAGGGCCGGTCCTGCAGATCCAAAGCTACAGGATCTCCATAACACCAGGCAACGACAGGATATCCAGGAGGAATACCAGTGAAGATCTAATATTGATAGTGCAGCAGAAACTAGGCCTTGAAGCAGACCAGTGACTCATTGCAATGAACATTTGCAAGTGAAGATGTGTGGACAAAGGACAATGTATGAGGGATAAGGTTTTCTGTGGGAAACACTGTGACACACGATGAGATGTTCTCTATGCCCTGTTTTGTTTATTCTTTTATTTTTATTTCTTTTTTTAAAAAATGAGTTATTTTATTGTAGGAAGGAGAAAATATGCTGGTCAAGTAGAGAGAAAGAAAGGAAAGGAAAGAGAAAGAGAAAGAGGAAAGCAAGAGAAGAGAACAAAGAGCAGAGAGGAGAGGGAGAGCAGGAGAGGGAGAGGAAGTTATTTTTATTTCTTATTTCCTTTTGCAAGGGCAGAGAGCAGATAGGAAGTGATGCGAGATGAGTGGGAATGAGGTATATGATGTGAAACTCACAAAGGATCAATAAAAAGTTAAAAAAAAACAAGAGAGGGAATACCAAAACTCAGGAAGTACAATTACACTGAGCCCATGCATCCAGGGAGCTTATTTCTACTTGTAAAGCAAAGTAAAATAAAAGTATCTATAAGGTAAGGTACCCCCTTTCTGCATTTTTTTAAAATGGGACTCACCATATTCAAGGCAATCGAAGCAGCAAACACTTACTTATTTAAGCAAGGGCCTGCAGGGAGTCATGCAGTTGGCCCGGTCTAGCTGCCTTGAGAATCATGCCTCTCAAGGGACTTTTAAGGTTAGAGTTCGTGGCTCCTGGGGCAAAACCTACCTTCCAATTCCTGAGATACAGAGCCACTCACACAGGCAGTGGAGCGTTCAGACCACCTCTGTGTTTCTCCACGTTCCTTAAAAGTCAATGAAGCATACAGAAATCTGACAGGACAATTGGCCCTAGACATTAATCTTGTGTACCCTGTATAGCTTGGAAATGCGTAGAAACCCTGGCAGCTACCATTGTATTTTTCCTTTCAACCACCATGATATTTTGTTTCCGATAAAGGTATAACGAGTCTGATTGCTTGCAATAAACTTGTCACCGCAGTGACTCCTCCAACCTGTGCCTGGTCAAGATTCATTTTTCACAAGCCATATCAAGTAACCTTGGCCTGGTAAGTATAAGGGACTAACCAGATTGCCCCATTTGAATACACATTTAGTCTTTTTAAGTAGCCTTTATGAGTCATTAAGGGAAAGTGATATTGTCACCAGAGTTGTCCCTTGGAGAAGTGGCATAGCTAGAATATAAAGCCAAACCTTTTATCTCCAGTATTTATATTTCCTAAACTACATCTACTCTGTTATAGCTCTTTAAAAATACAATATTTTTTTTAGTTTTAAAATTAAGGGTCAGCTAGATAGCTCAGGGGTTAAAGGTGCATGCTGCCAAGCTCTACTGTCTACTTGCGTACCATCCTCAGGACCAACGTGATGAGAGGAGAGAACCATCCTCAGGACCAACGTGATGAGAGGAGAGAACCAGCTCCAAAAGTTGTCCTTTGATGTCTACAAGTGCACTGTGGCACACACACACACACACACACACACACACACAGAGAGAGAGAGAGAGAGAGAGAGAGGGAGAGAGAGAGAGAGAGGGAGGGAGGGAGAGACAGAGACAGAGACAGAGACAGAGACAGAAAGACAAAAAGTAAATAAATGTGATTAAAAAATAAATTGGGGCCAGGCAGTAGTGGCGCACACCTTTAATCCCTTTAATTGGGAGACAGAGACAGGTGGATTTCTGAGTTCGAGGCCAGCCTGGTCTACAGAGTGAGTTCCAGAACAGCCAGGGCTATACAGAGAAACCCTGTCTCGAAAAACCAAATCAAACAAAATAAATAAATAAATAAATAAATAAATAAATAAATAAATAAAAATAAATTGGGGGCTGGAGAGATGGCTCAGTGGTTAAGAGCACTGACTGCTCTTCCAGAGGTCCTAAGTTCAATTCCCAGCAACCACATGGTGGCTCACAACCACCTGCAGTGGGATCTGATGCCCTCTTCTGGTGTGTCTGAAGAGAACAGTGGTGTACTCATATACATAAAATAAATAAATAAACCATTAAAAATAAATTGGGTTATTTTAAATTATTAAAACTCTTAGATGGCCCTGAGCCCTGTTCTGAATCATGGCTGTTTAGGAGGAAGCTCGGAATGAAGAGGACAGGAGGACATGACGCTGTATTTTGTATGCTTTCTTCAACTTGGAAGCAACCTGTATCTTGTCAATAAAGTCAGCTGACTGATCAATCAGAAGAAAAAATCAGAATGCCACATAAGAAAGCCACTGAAAACTCGGAGAAGACTCACCACTTCATATACCTCCCATTTTGAGTCGACCTGCATATCATCCCTCCTGAACTTGAATTTGACCTGCATATCATCCCTCCTGGCCTTGGGATCATGTTGGCAGCCTGTTGGTACACTAAAATGTACATGCTTTTATTACATGGTATTGAGTCTCTCTAAACCTGTTTAGTTCTCTAAACCTGTTAGTTTAGTTCTTCATTTGAGAATACTCAATTGTTTTGCTTTCTGTTATACATTTAAAAACAGAAAAGGTCTGATCTTCATAGTTAGTACCTGCTGCACTTCGAATAAAATGGTTACATATTAAATAAATGTATTTTTGGGTATTCAGAAAAGAAGTAAAAAGGCTGTGTATCTCCTTTCGTTGACTTTAACACCCCCATGTTTCTTCTTGGCTGGAGAAGACAGGAAGGGTAGAATGAGAGAAACACAGCTTTGCAACAGTCCTGGTACAAGGTGGCAGCGTCTGATTGACAGAGCCATGAGGACAGCAAGGAACACAAATGGGTCTGCAAGGAATGCCAATCAATCAGATGTAGAGACGGAGCCAGCAGGACTCCTCCTTTTGTCTGAGTGCTTAGAGGATGCTGGTGCAAGGCAGAGGATGTCGGAGTAGCAGAAGGCTGTGAGGTGGGGGCAGATGACGTGTTTGAAATGTGAAGTATGTGAATGGAGATGTCACACGAGAGGTTGATATTTGTTGGGCATGAGGTAAGAGAGACCCACAGTAGATGAGGCTGAATACATATCCACAGAGAGACGAGAACCAGAAGGTATGTCAGGTAACCCAGGAAACGCCTCATTCTGAGAAAGGTGCTCCTGAGAGAATGAGTAGAATCAAGAAAGACAGACAAAGATGTTCCACAGGTTTGGTGACTTTGAGGTCCTGGCTGAGCTGTGATTGGGTGGAGTCCTGATTCAGTGTGGAGGCCTCCTGGTGGCTGATCAGTAAAGAATGCAAATGCATTCCTGAGAGAAATTTATACAATTTGGGCTGACGGAAAATGAGGAGTGACTGCTAATGACCACTGGGCTTCGGGAATGACAAAAATGTTCTGAATTTGATGGAATGGGGGCTAGGGCTGTGACTCCATTGGGAGAGCACTTGTCTGGTCACATTCATAAGACCCAGTGCTACACAAACTAGGTAATCTTGTCCACTCCTTGCTTAGTTAGGGTTTCCATGGAAGTAGAGAGAAACCATGAGCAAAGCAACTCTGCCTGACTGGCTCTGAGGTTCAGTCCATTATCATCATAGCAGTGTCCAGGCAGGCATGGCACTGGAGGAGCTGAGAGTTCTACCTACACCTTGTTCTGAAGGCACACAGGAGAAGACTGTCTTCCACACAGCTAAGAGGAGGGTCTCAAAGCCCACCTCCACAGTGGCACACTTCCTCCAACAAGGCCACACCTCCTAATAGTGCCACTCCCTGGGCCAAGCATATTCGAGTCACTACACTCCAGTAATTCCAGGTAATTGCAGGTGGGGGCAAGAAGTTAGGAGTTCATGATCATCTATGCTACATACCGTAACAAGTTCAAGGGCAGTGTAAGCTCCTTGAGACCCTGTCTCAAAAACCAAAATCAAACCCCTCCTCCCAAAAATGCTGAAGAGAATGAGTGAGAAAGGAAGGTGAGGAGAGAAAATATGGGGGAAACACTAACGGCTGGGGAGCAATGGCAACATAAAAGGTGGGAATGGGAGCATGAATATTGTGCTTGCTTTATCACTACTATGGCTGAATTGTGCCCCCCACCATTCATATATTGAAGCTCTTGCCTCCACACGTCAGAATGGAACCACATACCTGCTCCTTGACTCATTGTAGCCCCATAAGAACCCATTAGTGTCTAACAATATAAGTGGAAAGTAGATTTAATACACCCATCTACTAAAACTGACAGCTTAGGATAGCTGAACAGTTCCATGCACAGTGTTGGTTGGTAGCCATTATAATCTCATAGCTCTCTGGGAGCTGAGACAGGCTGTTGCTCTTTGACATCAGAAACAAGGATCACATCGCACATGGCTGGCTCAGGAAATGATCCAAACTGAAGAAGTACATTTTCTAAGTTGTGTGTATTGAGTTTGAGCTACTGTAAAGTCAAAAAAATGAGCAGGACCCTGAAGGTAGGAGATTGTCTGTAATCTCCTTTCAAGGCAAGATTAAATGGCAATGAGGACGTTAGGTTAGGCGGATCCTAACTGTCTGGTGGTATTCTTATAGGCAAAAGAAATGGCAACATACAGAGCTGACATGGATGGGTGCACATGGAAGGAAAACAGACCAGAAGAGGATGTAGCCATAAGAGGAATGCTCACAAGTACAGGAGAGAAGCTGCAGGAGAAATCCGAGTTACCCTCAGTGTTGGATGTCTAGTTACCAACGCTTAGTTGGACATTGTGCTTGCGCCCAACTTTAGTTGATTAAGCCATTCCACCCATGTGATTTTTACCTTAACACCCGTGTCTCAGTTGCTTTTTCCTGTTTCTGTACTAAAATACCAGCTTAAAGGAGAAAGGCTTAATGTAGCCCACAGATCAAAGGTACAAGTATATGGGAAAACTTATGATCATCGGACAGGATCTGGGGAGACATGCCAGAAGAATGACCTTCATAGGGAGCAACAGGTGAGGTGGTTGGTTGTTGGCCAGGGGAAATCGGTTATAACATTGCAGAAATACTGGGCGAGAGAGGTATAGGAGAAGCAGGTGGGCTGGCTAGTTTGGGGTCAACTTAACATAAGCTAGAATCATCCGAAAGGAGGACACCTCAATTGAGAATATGTCTCCATAAAAATTTAGCTGTAGTACATTTTGATTAGCTATTTATTGATGGAGATCATCGTGGGTGGTTTCATCCCTGGGGTGGTGGTCTTGGGTTCTATAAGGAAGCAGGCCGAGTAAGCCATGGAGAGCAAGCTAAGAAGCAGCATTCCCTTGTGGTCTCTGCACCCAGGGTCCTGCTCTGTCTGAGCTCCTGGCCTGACCACCTTCGATGTTGAACAGCTCTATGGAAGTGTAAGCCGAATAAAGGACTTTCCTCTCCTCTGCTTTTTGGTCACGATGTTTCATCCCAACAATAGAAACCCTAACTAAAACAGGGCCCAAGATGATTCTTCCATTGAGATAACTCTAGAAGGTTTTAGCCTAAGATAATGTCTTCTACATTTTTTTTGACTATGTAAACGAGGCAAATTAGATGATGTTAAGTAAATATTAACCATGATTTCCATCGGGAATAACGCCACCTTGAAAGGGAGTTTCCAAAGTTTCCCCTAAAGGCTGAAGGTCATCCCACCACCCACTGTTGATTGCTTTTCTCTGTTTGACAGCCGCTTGTATGAACTCTAGGTTAGAGGAAGAGAGGTCATAAACCAGCTGAGTAATTATAGTCTGCTTTTTAAGAGAATTATTTTTCAAGGTATTAGTGTGCTCTTGCATGTGTGTGTATGTATGATGCAGATTTGTAGAGAGGCCAATGGAACACTCCAGGTTTCATCCTCCGGGAGACTGCACCGCTTTCAAGGTAGGGTCTCTCCTTGGCTTGGAGCTGTGCTAGATTAGGTGACCAGTAAGCCCAAAGGGATCCTCCCGTCTCCTCTTCCCAGTGCTGGGGTTACAAGTGTCCATCACCATGCCTAGATTTTCAAATGTGGATTCTGGGAATCACACTCATGTCTCGGTACTTGCAAGGCAAGCAGATTACTGACTGGGCAATCCCCTGCAGCTCATGTTTCTAAGAGTATTCTGTTACGAGTTGTAAGTCTGTCAGGAGAAGGCCAGGCACCGTGCACAGCGGAGTCTCCAGCTATAAAACTAAAATCAGCCTTCAGATCCTGGCGTGTGCCCTAGGAGAGCACATCCCTGGAGGACACGTGGAGACAGCCCGCCGGCCGGGATTCACCCCTTTGCTTTGGATTTTTGTCTAGTTGTTTCCCTAGCTCTGTTTCAACTAGAAATTCCCACATGCCCCCACTCCATGAAGTTCCCCAAGTCACCACTGAAGACTTACCGTGTGTCAACTCATCGTTCCTCAATGGACTTGAGATGCAAATTAAAGCATATTTTAAAAAGTTAATGTGTAAAGATGGATGGGATGGCTGGAAGACACTAGCTTACAAAGACCCGAGTTTGAAGCTGGTAACTAACGTGGAAGTCCCAAAGGAGAACTGTACCGAGCTGGCTTGTCCATACATACTTGTTCTGTAATAAAGGGGTAGCAATAACTACACAGTGCTGCTCTTTCTATAAAAACGCATCCGGGCAAAGGCCTCAAGCACGTAATAAATCCTCCATCAATTATTTTTACAACTTCCTAGTACTGTAGTTAAATATGGTCAGGGATAAAGAGACGATAAAGGATGAGTAATAAAGGTTACATTTTTGACTTCTCCATGGCCTCTTCAGCAGTCTTAGACTTAGCTGTGTTCTCAGACAGTGGCCATTACAGTATAGGTCATAAATATGATCTATAAATTCAGCATGAAACAACACCCTGCATTCAGACTAATGGTGTTGCTGAAAAGGATCCAGTGCCTCTCTTAGGTCATTAACTCATTTATCATATCTGAACATGTCTCCTTGAACTAAGCTTCCATGGCTCCCTACTTTGCATTTGGTATTATCAAGTGACTATAGATTTGGAAGAAAGTAATTGCTTATCATTGTTTTAAAAATATTTTCTAGGCTAGTGAGATGGCTCAGTGGGTAAGAGCACTGACTGCTCTTCCGAAGGTCCTGAGTTCAAATCCCAGCAACCACATGATGGCTCACAACCATACATAATGAGATCTGACGCCCTCTTCCAATGTGTCTAAAAGACAGCTACAGTGTACTTACATATAATAATAAATAAATATTTAAAAAAATTAAAAAAAATATTTTCTAGCCAGGCAGTGGTGGCGCACGCCTTTAATCCCAGCACTTGGGAGGCAGAGGCAGGCAGATTTCTGAGTTCGAGGCTAGCCTGGTCTACAGAGTGAGTTCCAGGACAGCCAGGGTTATACAGAGAAACCCTGTCTCAAAAAACCAAAAAAAATTTTTTCTATACTCTTTAAATGTTTTTTATCTAATGTCTCAACACTATAGCCGCTTATACGATCCCAGGCTCATCCCATTTTTACCATTTCTTAAAAATTGTGTATGTGTGGGTGTGTGTGATATGCATTTGTCTGATGTATGATATGTATAAAGTATATGCATATGATATATATTCATGTATAAAGTATATGTGCTTATGATGTATGTAAGTGCACATTTATGTGTGAGTACACACATGTGCATGAGTATTGTGACATGAGTGTGGAGGTGAGAAGACGACATTGAGTGTTTACTGTGTTTACCATGCTTGCCACTGTACACACTAGGATGAGTGGGACATAAGCTTCCAGGGACTCTCCTCTTTCTACCTCCCACCTGTCTGCAGGAGCACTGGCATCACTGGTGCCCAGATGCTTACCTATGTGGACTCTGAGGATTCGAACTCTGGTCCTCCAGCTCACCGAGCATGCTCTTCATCCTCCTGGCCACCGTCCCAGCTTCCTTCATTGGGTTTTTGGGACAATTAATCTTGTTCATTTCATTTCCACTGCCTTCCTCTGTCTGACTTTATTTGATATATTTATTTATTTATTTATTTATTTATTTATTTATTGTTAAGCTCAAAGGAAAGAACTAACTTCATTTTCATACTTTATGTTTAGGTGTTTTTAGTAATAGTCTGCTCAATAGTTACATTTGAATACTTATATTTTTCACCAACTTTTAAATGCATCGGTCCTACAGGCCTTTAGCAAGTAGTTGCCATAGGTTGAGTTTTAAAAGGAAGAGAAAGGACTAGAAAATACTCTTGTATTCAGTATTCACAATACAACTGAAAAAAATAAGATAAACACATAAGGATTGCAATTATCACAATGTGATCATATCTTAATGTATATGTTTTCAAAGTTTTGGTTTTTTTTCCCACCATAAGCTATGGGCAACATGCCAATCTGCTTTGAACTGGTTTTAACTGCTTTGACAATCCCAACAGATTAACTTCTGGCTTCTCACAACCTCTCCTACAAGCTAAGTAGTTTAAGCTGTAAATAAGCAGATAAAGAGCAGAGGGTGAGACAATCCTGGGATAGCAGTGGTGTTCAGGGTCATCAAAATATGTGTATTCACACAATCAGGATCTTGGCAGGGAAAATCTCATACTTAAAGAGATTCAGTGGTTAAGAGCACTGGCTTGTTCTTACAGGGGACCTGGGCTCAATTCCCAGCACCTTCATGGCAGCTTACTGCCGCCTGTACCTCCAGTTCCAGGGGATCTGATACTCTCATACAGACATGCATGTAGGTAAAAATCAATGCACAAAAAATAATAATAAATTATAATTACATACACTTAAAAACATCTAACCAAAATGAGTTTAATGCAGATACTATTTACAAAGAGACCAGAATAAGGATCCAGTAAGAAATATTTAAAAATGATGGTCCAGAGATGCTAGGAATTCATTACCACCTCTAAACTTGAAAGCGACAGAGTGAAAAATTCCAGAAATAAGGAGGTTGAAAGTATGGGGCCAAGAGAGCTAGAGTGTCTTAGATGGAGGAATGTAGACATACAAAACTGTGCAAGATGGAGAACTGAAGTACTCCATTCCATCCCAGTCCCCCACCCTCCCAACCGGGCCTAAAGAAAAGCAAGTCCAGGTGCTGGTGCCTGTGAAGGTGAAGTCCAGGTGCTGGCGCCTGTGAAGGTGAAGTCCAGGTGCTGGCGCCTGTGAAGGTGAAGAAGTCCAGGTGCTGGCGCCTGTGAAGGTGAAGAAGTCCAGGTGCTGGCGCCTGTGAAGGTGAAGTCCAGGTGCTGGCGCCTGTGAAGGTGAAGTGCCTAGAGAATGGGGCAGAGAAAACGAGCCTAGAAGAACAGGTGTTAACAGCCAGTGGACTCTAGAGCTTTTAGACCTTTGCGCTCTGTGGTAGAGTACTATATCCAATTCTAAAGCAGCCAATTGGGCATCTCCAAGACAAAATGAAGCAAGGGGCACAAAGAGGAGATCATGACTTTAGTATGTACCTCGGCCAACCCATCTCTCACAGACCACCTGCTAGACACTGCAAACACACAGCTATAGCAAAGTTGTTAGCATTTATCCTCTCTTATTATGATGAGAAAAATGGCTTTCTGTTCAAATATTTTCTTTTTGGTAAGCACCAATTAGGAAAGAAACCAAAAGTCATCATCAAAGTAATGCCAAGTTTCACTCCCAACTCACATAAACACACACATATACGCACACGTGTGCACACACACATCACACCACACACACACCACACCACACACACCACACACACCACACACACCACACCACACACACCACACACACCACACACACCA
>NW_022196898.1:78947640-78963208 GCF_008632895.1 Mastomys coucha
ACCACACCACACATAATATACCACACTCACCAAACACACACACACACCACACCACACACACACCACACTATACACAATACACCAAACACAAACACACACCACACCACACATAATATACCACACTCACCAAACACACACATACCACACATACATCACACCACAAGCACACCACACATACTACACACATACCACACACATACACACCACATAGATACACATACATACCATACACACTACATACATACCACACACACCACATACAAACACATATACATCACACATACCATATACATACCACACACATACACACCCATACACCACACCACTACCACCTCCACACACCACATAAACACATACACATACACACATGCATATATACACACACATGTATACCACACATACACACCACACACATACCATACCACACACACATTATACCACAACACACACATTACACCACACATATATACCACACACATACCACACCACACACACACACCACACCACACATACACACCACACATAATACACCAAACACACACACATACACACCACACCACACTATACCACACATAATATACCACACACACACATACCACACATACATCACAACACACACTTATACATCATATAAACTACATACATACCACACACATACACCACACACACACACACACACACACACACACACACACATACACCACACACACACACACACACACACACACACACCACACCACACCAGACACAGACACAGACACAGACACACAGACACAGACAGACAGACAGACAGACAGACACACACACACACACACACACACACTCTGCTCTGGTCATCATTAGATTTGTGATGCATGAACTCCTCAGAAGGTTCCTCTCCAGAAGCATCCAGACTTCTACATCTATCTGAGTCCATGATGTATCTTTCTTACTTTGAGTTAGTTTATGATTTATCCTAGGGGTGTGGTGATTTTAAAAAATTATTATTTTTTTTAAGGCAGGGTCTCATTCAACTCCGGGTGACTCTAAATTCATCGTGTAATGAGGATGACCTTACACACTGATCCTCCTGCCTCTACCCCTTAACTACTAGGATTACGGCATGTGCTACTATGCTTGGCCTTATGAAGAGTGATGATTGTGCACTGGTTGCTTAGCGAGTCAGAGCTTTAGACCCCTTTGCCCACAGTGGTTCCCTTCTCTGATAACACAATCTCACTCCAGATTCCCAGGGACTGCCTTTGATAGCAGAGTCCTCCTAAACAACTAGAGTTTAATGAAGGAGATACCAAAATAAAGGAGCCTGCTTTTTATGACTTCCTGGCCTCCAGTTCCAAATGATCTTGACCAAACCCTGGGCATTTTCAACCCGGGGTTCTTCTTCATGATCAACAAACTCTGCTGAAGAGCAGAGACAGATAGAGGAGGAGGTATCCCCACTCGTCACTGAGGCCACTGGTTCCCCTTCAACACAGCAGTTAGTGGGGCTAACTCTCCCACCTGCTATGCCGAGATAGGCTGGTGAGCCATGAGCAGTCCCAGGAGGACGGAAGCTAAGTTTTGGCTTCTGTTGTGGCAGAAGGTGCTTCAGTGACATTTTTTTGTTGCAGGATACTAAGTAGACAGAGTAGTTTGCTGTGGGTGCCGTGCCATGGCTAAGTTGGGAAGTATTGTTTCAGATTTTCCGAATGCTGCGACCCTTTAATATAGTTCCTCGGGTACAAACCCCCAACCATAAAATTATTCTTGTTGCTACTTCATAACTGCAATTTTTGCTACTGCTATAAATTGTAAGGTGAATATCTGTGTTTTCTGAGGGTCTCGGGTGGCCCCCGTGAAAGGGTCATTCAACCCGCAAAGGAGTCAAACCTACAGGTTGGGAACCAGGTTTGGGTAGTAGGCATGAACATCTAACTGCAGCGATAGAGGGGCGAGTGGAGAAACAGCGGTCCTGAATGTAACTGTAGAAACCGCTTTCAGGAGACCGTGAAGGGATGGGGAATGGATTAGTACTAAGCAGATTCCGGAGGCAGGTGCTCGAGCAGTGCATACAAGATGGAAAGGGGTAAGAATGAAATAAAGGCAGAAAGGAGATAAACAGCACATGGTCATAAAGTGGAACGGAAGAGCGCAGAGGGACTTCATGCTTATGACTGATACTTTGATAAGTAAGAGGAGGTTGAATGATCAGCTTGGAAATATGAGGCTGTGTCTGGTTAGGGATCTGAGAGAAAGATTTGAATATCTACTGTCCAAAAGGAGGCATGAACTTCTGTCTTCCTTGCTGGCCCTTTCATACCTGAGGAAATGGTGGCTAAACTTGCTCGTGCATTAGGTCTCTGGAGAGCTTTCGAGTCCCACTGTCTAAGCTACACTTTGAACTGATCAAGTTAGACACTCGAGGTGGGTTCCCAACCCAGGGACTTTTCAGAAGTTCTCCAAATGGTTCCTTCCAAGTGTGTAGCCGAAGGGTAAGAACAACCGCTCAACAACAATGTCTTACATAAAGTAGGAACTCAATAACCTTTCTTCGCTTGATGACAGAATGGAATTCAGGTTGCACCACAGAAGCCCTGAAGCTAGGAAAGACTGGAGTTTATGCATGGGAAGGGTGGGTTAGGGACATGGTTATTAGGGAGAGATTTATAAGATCATTAGTTTAGAATGGGCACAGTGGTTATAAGATTGAATCCAGTCATGGTCAAAGGGCCTTTTTGAGTACCGCAAGGGACCGTATGGCTGTTAAAGAGACAAAGCTACAGGGTTGGGAGGTGGCAGAAATAGACTGTTGAAGTTGTCTGGGGTCAGCCTTGTTCTGCCTTCAGAAGGAACATTCTTCTAGGCTAAGCAGGTTTTGGCCCACACCTTTTCCTGACCCTTTTACAGCCTGACATTCACATTCTTCAGGAAATGCCTCTTGTCTTCGAAGCCTGAGGTTAGCATTGCTTCCCAGAACAAAGAAACTCACACCGCTGGGTGTGGTGGACCACACCTGTGCTCCCAGCTACTCTGAAGGATGAGGCAGGAGGATCAAGAGTTCAAGGTAGGCAATCTAATGAGACCCTTTCTTTAAAAATAATTACTCGACGTATATTAAAGTCTTATTGTGAATTATTCATTTTCCTGATTATTGAAAGAGTATGGTGGGGTTGGAGCTCTGAAGCCTGAGAACTGAGAGTTAAAGATAGTAAACTAAAGGGCTAAGCGATCTCATTTGTAGTTTTACTTTAGGCTATTTACCTAGGGTTTCTATTGAGGAAAAAAAAAAAAAAAAGAACCATAAAACTACCCTACTATACAGGTCCTGTAATGTTTCAGGAGGAAAACGGTTATGGAAAATGACTGTGACATTGATTCTTTATATGAATAAAGTTTATACTTATTTCTCATTTAATTTATCACATTCCAAAGCCCCATAAGCATTAAGTCATGCCCTATTGTAAAACTCTGATGGTGGAGCAGGTAGTGTGTGGGACCCCATGAAAAGAGGGAGTTTCTAACCCACCCCCTCCCTAACATCACAGTCGTTTCTCATAAATTATCTTAAGATCGCTGAAGGTCGAGTGATCCAGTGGTGGAGGAGTTTGTAACTTGTGATTTATGAAGACGTGGTTGTACTTCCCGCAGCAAGGTAAACATTAACCTTCTAGAAGGAACATTGCAGTCTTGATAATCGGCAGCATCGATGGGCACACAGAGTATCTGGGGCCATCGTGTAAAACCTTCAGTACAAGCCTAGAGCAATCCCTGGTTAGGCATCGATCTGTTCCTGAGAAGCAATCAGCATTCAGACCAGAACTTCCTGGTGATTGCTCTCACGGTGCCTGCAGCAGCAGCAGCCCCATGTCGGAGGAAATGACAAGAGGACAAAGTGAGCCTATATTGCAACAGGGGAGGGAAGGTGAACCACAGGCATGGGCACACAGAACTTTGCCTGGGAAGTAAACACAGATGGGCTGGGAGTTGTGGTCCATGCCTGTCATCCTAACTCGTGGAAAATGGAGGCATGGCGATCAAGACTAACCTCAAGTACACAGGGAGTTCAAGGCGTAGGCTACATCACACCCTGCCTCAAAAGACAAAGAAAAGAAAAATGGAAGCTGAGTGTTTTGATCAGATTGCAATACGTAAATTCTCTATATTAGAATACCTCCCAAGGTGTTCTCTCCATGTTTCTTAATTTAGTGTCCCTTGGGACACTGGTTCCGAGACCAGCTCCTTGCTCCTTACAAAGAGCTCTGAGGCCACATGTTATGTTCCATGTCTTGGAGGGAAACTGACAAAGCACACAGAGATGTAAGGAGTCTGAGGGGTCATAGAAAAGGAATATTTGATTTTTAAAGGTTTTCTTTTTAAAGATTTATTTATTTATTTTATGTGAATGAGTACACTGTAGCTGTACAGATGGCTGTGAGCCATCATGTGGCTGCTGGAAATTGAACTCAGGACTTATGCTTGCTGTGGCTCTGCTCACTCTGACCCAAAGATTTATTTGTTGTTTTATGTAAGTACACTGTAGCTGTCTTCAGACACACCAGAAGAGGGTGTCAGATCTCTCATCTCTCTCTCTCTCTCTCTCTCTCTCTCTCTCTCTCTCTCTCTCTCTCTTTCTCTGGTTTTTCAAGACAGGGTTTCTCTGTTTAGCTCTGGCTGTCCTGGAACTCACTTTGTAGACCAGGCTGGCCTCAAACTCAGGAATCCACCTGCCTTTGCCTCCCAAGTACTGAGATTAAAGGCAGGCGCCACCACCACCCGGCTTACAGATGGTTTTGAGCCACCATGTGGTTGCTGGAATTTGAACTCAGGACCTTTGGAAGAGCAGTCAGTGCTCTTAACTGCTGAGCCATCTCTCCAGCCCATTGTTCTGTCTTGCAACAAATTCTTTTTATGTCTATGACCACGGAGTCTCTTTTAATGGAAGGTATAACAGCTCATTCCCCGGGATGCCACCTCTTAAGAGACAGTAGATCTCATGGTGGGCAAGGACCCTTAGCTTTTCTTGTTCCCGTGTCAGTCAGAAGACCTCTTCATGCCCAAGCTTTCTGCTTTACAAAAGAGACCCAAGAGCAGGACACAGCAACCTTCCTTGGCAAGCAGAAGTCTTCACTTATTTATCACTGGACTAATCTACTAGTGCAGATGCTGTACCCATGCTGTACCTAGTAAAGCATATTCAACTGTCCAGATAGCAGTGGCACTTCAGCTTAACGGGTAAGATGGCAATAACTTTGATCTAGCATGATCATGTGTGTGCCACCCCGTGTCAATTCCACGTGTCTCCAGCAGGCATTCCTCCAATTGCTTTTCTCAGATGAAGCACGGACATCATCACTGGTTGGCACTGAATCCATTCAGAAGTGATTTGTTATTTGGGCTTTGTATGCTGGGTGCTGAGTCTTGTGAGTTGAATGCCTGAGTACCATAGACTGGAGCCTTGCAAGTTTCTTTGTAAGGGAAGGTATTACAGAACAAGAAGAGTGTTTATCTTGTGTGTTAGCTTCCTAGGGCTTAGTGCAACAGCAATTTATGATATTGTAGTTCTAGGAGCTACATAGAAGCCTGAAGGTAAGCTGCTGCAAGACCCTGTTTCTCTAAAGCCTACAGGGGACTGGATCTCTTCTGCTTCTTCCAGCCTCTAGTAGCCCCAAATAGCCTTTGGCTTGTGGCAGTATCACTCTGATCGATGTTTCTACCACTACACCGTGTTCTCTCTGCCTCTCTGCACATTGCCTGCCCTTTACTCATGTCTGTCCCCAAGCCCAAATATCTTCATTGTATGAAGACACCAGTCATAAACTATCAGGAACCATATAAACTCCTTTAAACTACAACACACTATTTCCTTATATTCTCAAGTGTTGGAGGTTAGGAGTATAACATATTACTATGGGGAGAACATAGTCCAACTCATAACATCCTGGAAATGGATCTCAAACTTAAGGGCAAAGGGACTAGAGACAAGCAGTAGCTTCCCCTCATTACCAGCCAGAACATCATTTTCTACTTTCATGGGAGGAGCGACAGAGGCTAAGAGTGGCCAGACTATTTCTAGTGCTTTCTTTTCTCCAAGGGTTGGAATTTACAGATAACCCAAGCTCCCTCTTGAAGATGAGGAGGTAGAAATAGGCTACCCCATTCCCAAAACATCAAGCAGTGGTGGCTGTGGGGCCAATTAGCTCTTTGGAGATGCTCGAGGTCCTGCCTTAAAATGGTCGGTTGGAGTGTTCTGTCTCTCTCATGGGTCCAAATGTGTACCTGTGTGCACTGATAAACCTGGTTACCTAGACGCCAGAAACTAGAATTCTCCTTGGTGCACATGGGGCCACCTCCAATTGGCCATGCCCTTGGGAGCTGGTCCTTTCAGTCCTGAGCTCTGTTGTTGCCAATGTTCTCACTGGTCTTAGGAATAGAGGTTAGCAACTAATGTGCAACGGGTACTTAGATTTTCAATTAAGGTTTGGGACAGAGGAGTGAATATTCAATATTGGGAAAAATGGAGTTGTACATGGAACAGAGATAATTGTCTTAAACAGCAGTGGAGGAGGCTGGAGAGAAGGCTGGGTTGGTAAGGTGCTTCTCAGGCAAGCATGCGTCCTGAGTTCAGATCCTCAGAACCGACGGGAAAAGTGGGACACAGGAACACATGCTTGTATTCTTGGAGCTGGGGCTTGCTGATAAGGCAGTCTTGCTTACTTGGTGAGAGACTAGGTATCAAAGGACATGAATGACATTCCTGAGGATAGCACTTGCGGTTGTCTTCTGGCTTCTACATACACAATTACACACACACACACACACACACACACACACACACACACACACACACACACAGAGCTTGGAGAGATGGTTGCTCTCGCAGAGGATGCAGGTTCAATTCCCAGCCCACACATGACCATCTGTAACTCCAGTCAAGGGATCCCATGCCCTCTTCTGGCCTCTACAGACATCAGGCATGCCTGTGTTGCAGAGACATTCATTTACTCAGGGAAAACATATACAATATATAATGTGTAATATGCGCAATATGTAATATATAATATACAATGTAAAAACATACATAATAAAATATATTCTAAAAGTAAATAAAACATAATATTAATAAAAAAGAAAGAAGCATCACTGGACTGGGCAAGCCCGACATATTTGCTTATGGAGAAAAGCTAACAGTGGTTGAACGTTCACATGCCCTTGAGAGATTTGTGTCGGAGACTCTGTCTCTAGAGTATACAGTTCTCCAACACAAGTACAGAAAGAGCATCTGATGAACGAGCCTTCCTTTGAAAAGGAAACCAGAGACTGCCATGAGGGGCATACATACACTGGCTTGGAGAATGAACGTCAAGTCAAGGTTTCACCAGGACAGAGAAATCTAGGCAAACTGTCTTAGGGAGCTGGCAAGCTCTGACTGGTGAACACAGCAGTGCCTGTGTGAAGTCTGAAGGTCACGCTTGGCAGTTCCCTGACTTCTTGAAGATAAAGCAGGCCCCAGTAGTTCCTGGAACAATCACTTGTGACCCAGGAGCATATTTTTTTCCTGTGACCTCTTGGCTCTGTTTTTAATGGGTATGACAAGAATAATTGGTATACTCAGTTTCCACACTGGTAACCACAGGGCTCCATGACCTTCTTTGTGGCAAGGGGAGGAAGCTGCCTCTCTCTTTGTCCTGAGAGCAGATTGGTTAAGTCCCCTAGCATTTGCATCTTGGGAACCACGACCCTCCACCATACATCCTGTTGTCCTAGATTACAAACCCTTCCAGGATATGAACTGGCCCACTGGATCCTTTATTGTTTAGTTTTCTGCCCAAGATTTCCTGGGCAAGTTTCTTAAGTAGATGATTAATACTTTTGCCAAAGAGTTGATTCATGACTTTCCTGAAATATACAGTTCAGCCTTGAATGGTACTATAATTGCTTGAATTTTTTGTGTTTTATGAACCATATTTGTTTTACATATAATAAAATTTTTAATGTACTATAATTGCTTCAAACACAGAAAGAAAATACCCTGGTCAATCATCATATTCAGAGATGTGACACTATATTGGCCTGCCTTCCTTTCTTTCTTTTTTCTTTCTTTCTCCCTTTCTTTCTTCCTTTCTTTCTTCCTTTCTTCCTTCCTTCCTTCCTTCCAGACTTATTTTATTTTATGAGTGTTTTACCTTCATGTATGTATGCTCACCGTGTTTGTTCCTAGTGACTGTAGAGGCCAAAAAGGAGGCATCAGATCCCCTGGAACTGGAGTTATAAGTGGTTATGAGCCACCATGTGGGTGCAGGGAATAGAACTTGGGTCTTCTATAAAGAAAAAGTGCTCTTAAACCACACAGCCATCTCTCTAGCCTCCATTCTTTGTCATTAAATATATGTATATGTTAAATTTATATAAATTGATATCCACCTACATATGCATTTTTGGTGTGTGTGTGTCTGTGTGTGTATGTGTGTGTTGGAGCACATGTGTGTGGAGGTCAGAGGACAACTTATAGGCATTGATTTTCTCCCCCCACTTTGTGGGTTCTGAGGATTTAACACAGATCATGAGTCGGGTGACAAGCACCTTGAACCTCCATTCTTTTTCATTGACGGGCATTTTCTCTAGTTTCCACTAGCAAACCCAACTTCTCTACCTGAATGGTGCTGAAAGTGCTATCTCATGCCAGGTACTCAAATGTTTCCAGGCATCCTGATGATCAGTCACCTAAAAGTCTCCTTCTAGACTTGTGATTCATTGGGCCACTGCCAACAGAGAGCCACACACTGCTCTGGTCCCACTCAAGGCCTAAAGAAGGTATGCTGGCTACTTTTATGCCAACTTGACACAAGCTAGAGTCATCTGAAAAGAGAGAACTCCAGTTAAGAAAATCTCTCCCTAAGATCTGGCTGTAGGGCATTTTCTTAATTAGTGATTCCTAGGGGAAGGCCCAGTCCATTGTGGGTGATGCCATCCCTGGGCTGGTGGTCCTATATCTATAAGACAGTAGGCTGAGCAAGCCATGGGGAACAAGCCAGGAAGCAGCATCCCTCCATGGCCTCTGTATCAGCTCCTGCCTCCAGGTTCCTGCCCTGCTTGAGTTCCTGCTCTTACTGCTTCTGAGGATGAACTGTTACATGGAACTGTGAGTGAAATAAGGGCTTTCCTCCCCAAGATGCTTTTGGTCATGGTGTTTCATCACTGCAGTAGTGACCCTAACTAAGATAGAAGGGAATGAACTTTTTGCTATATCATACTGTTCACAAGGTACCCTGTTTCTGGGACCCCTGAAGGAAAGTCATTGTTTACTAAACTCAAAGAAAAGTAAATATTAGGAGAGAACTAAGTTAGAATCTGATGCTGACTGGTCACATCACTGCTTGGGGAGCTGGGAAGAGAATCCCCAGCTAATTAGTTCTGTATTAAACCAAAGGACCTGATCTTTGTTCTACTCTGGCATTTTGTTCCCTGTAAGACAAATAAAAGAGCAGGGACTGATATGTCCACTGGAAACTGGCAAGTACCAGAAGCTCAGTGGTGCTAAATTTTAGGAATGGTGGTAAGGACTAAGTACGGACTGTTTCCTAAACTCAAAGAAGAGAGATGAAAATAGATACCACTCTGGGTTTGATGGTATGTGTCTATAATGCAGGATTCAGCTGTGTATTAAGCCCCTGTGTAAAGGGAAGAGAGGAAAAATGAAGAGAGCAGGAAGGAGGAGGAGAAAGTGGAAGAGGAAAGAAAGAAAATTTGAGGGATGGCGGTGGTGGCACCTTTACCCCAAACACTCAGGAGGCACAGGCGGAGGCAGGCAGATCTCTGTCTGAACCTAACATGGGCTACATACTGAGCCAGGGCTACAAAGTGAGACCTGGCCTCAGAAAGAGACAGAGACAGAGAGACAGAGATAGAGAACCAGAAAGAGACAGAGAAAGAGAGAGATAGAGAGATATAGATAAAGAGAGGCAGAGACAGAAACAGAGAGAGAGACAGAAAGAGAGAGATACAGAGAAAGAGAGTCAGAGAGATACAGAGACAGAGAGATATAGAAAAAGAGACAGAGATACAGAGAGATATGAATAGAGATAAAGAGAGACAGAGACAGAGAGACTAAGACAGAAAGAGAAAGAGATACAAAGAGACAGAGACCAAAAGACAGAGGTACAAACAAACAGAGTGCTGCTTGCTTTCTGGTCCAGACTCCTTTTGTCTAATTGGATCGTTAGTGCTTGTTCCGTAAACTCCTGGTTCATAATTAACTAAGCCGTCTGTTTATTGTCTTGCTTAGGAAGCTTTCAGCCATACATGTAATCTGCAAGTCTCTCAGTGGGATACTGAGACACACCTGACCAAGGCCTCTCATCAATGTTCCCGAGTGTGGGAGGGATTCTGTCGTGGATGAAGTAGACTGAGAATCCCTTAAAGGCAGGAAGGGTCAGGTTTCCACCATTGATTATATCCTTAGCATTTAGCACGGTGGCTAGCACACTGTCGCAATCGAACAACTGTTTACTGAATAACTTGCCCATATGGCAATAAAGCATCGCTCATCCTGTAGTGTTAACTTATCAAATGCATGTAATGTAGTCAGATTTCAACAAGTACCAGATTGTGATTTGCATGGTAGGAATTTCAATAGGATTTTGCTAGCTAGTATAAGCATCCCATGATAACCTATAGAATAGACACTCCTTAACGTCAGCACTACAGCACCACTGAACCCCAACCCTGCCTTAAATGGCTCATCCTAACTTACAGTCCCAAAATAACATTTCTTCCTTAATGCTATTGAATATTTCATCCAACCACAGCCCAACCTGCATGAAGTAACTGTCATCAAGAGGACACTGTTTGTTCTGGTGTTACTTCTGTGTAAAGGTTTAGCATGGCCCAGGATGACAATTGTTTCGAAGACATTTATAACAGTGGGTGTGTTTATATTCTCATTGATTTCTCATTGCACTTTAAAAATAGCAGCCATAAATTATGCATGGCCAAGGCCACTTAGGAATTGTAAGGGAACGATACTTAAAAGAAATGGCCCAAGAACTGAAGCGTCAGCTGGCTCAGAGGGAGAATTTCTAACAATAATTCTATGGAATGCTACCAGCTGTGCTCTTGGCCTTGGGGGACCATGAAGGGCCATCTCTGGTGTGACCACAGCCATGGATTAGAAGTAAGGGAAAGCACCCAGGGCTCAGGGGCTGCCTAGAGGTGAGGTTACTAAAGTGACATCCGAGACTACGAGTGAGACTATCTTAGTGGTGAATTGTCCCACAGCTGCAAAAGGAAAAAGGTCGTGAAGCAAAGACTACCCTGTCCAGAGTGGTGATGGGCAGCACAGCTCCATCACAGGTAGGATCAGTATGGACTGGAACATGTGTAGTGTGGTCTCTGCAGACTTAAGTGACATGTGGCCATTTGATCTGAGGCAGTATGGAAGGAAGCGCTCTTCAACTTCACCTGGTAACACTTGCGGACAGACGGCTAGCTGGGGTCCTTTAAGGTGCTCTAGGTTCTAGAATGGAGGACGATCTCCAGGAGACAGTAGGGTGTTTAATGTGTATGGAAGGCAGGGAGGCACACATGTAGCCTGGAACCACCCCATTCCTAGCCCTCTCTTGTTTGAAGGAGGTGAAGAATGCGCCTTTGGTTTTCTGAAGCCCGGGTGCTTCACTGTCTTATACATAAATATATCCCAGCAAAAGAAGAACAGAAACTGACTTTGCTGTCGGACAGAGACTGAGAACCACTGGCAAATCTTTGACCATCCTTCTAGGGCTTTCTTTTGCCACGCCATGTGTCAGTCAAAGCCGTTCTTAGCCATTTTTTTTTTTTTTTTTTTTTTTTTACAAATACCTTGACCATACAGCTAGGCTCTTCTCTGACTAGATCATAACTAAAGTAACTCGTTCATTTTAACCTACATTCTGCCACATGGCTGATTACCTGTGCTCAGATACCCTGTGTCAGTCTTCTCACATCTTCCCAGGTGAATCTCTGTGGGGCGGTGGGCTGTGACAGGCAGCCTGGTTTCTGGTTGAGCTAGGTTGGAAACTCCGGTGACCCTGCAGGGGATAATGCTGCAAGGAACGGTAGGCGTTTTGCCACACTCCTGGACACCAGGCTCCTTACATGAGGCTGCACCTCTCCATATTCTGTGGCCATCAGCCTCGTAAGGGCAACACCCCAAGCTCCTCCATAGGTCATACATAGATTGATCACCTCAAGACAGATCTCCATTTTAGTGAGATACCTAAAGGCCTAGAGGCTTAGCCAATAAACTCCCCTTCCCAGACACTCCTCCCTGCAAGAGGTATTTAATTTAACCTCAGGCCCACCCTGAGAAAGTGGAGCACGGTTTTACTCATCACCACTCTCCGCCATGACAATAAATGCCTTAAAACCATGGGCTGTCTCTTTTCATTGGGTGCCCCCATGGGAAGCAATGGAGCCGGTCTTCACCTAGCAATCTCCTGCAGCAGGCCTTTCAGTGCTCCCAGACACAGCTCCACCAAGCCAAGGTGCCTGCTGAACAAGCTGCGCTCCAGCCCGTGGGGGGAGGGGTGCGGGGGAGCACTCTGTTCTCAGCTCCTCCATGGCATCTAGCCTTAGCCATTCTTTTTAAACAGGGTTTCCCTATGTAGCCCTGGCTGTCCTGAAGCTCCCTATGTTGAATGGGGTATCCTCAAACTCAGAGATTCTCCTGCCTCTGCCTCTGCCCCTGAAGTGCTGGGATTAAAGGCGTGTGTTACCATACCAAGCCAAGAATCCTTTCTTTCAACAAATATTCATTTTACTTATTTCATTTCTTCTGTCTCTCTTTTGCCTCTCTTCTCTTTCTGATTCCTTCTCCTATCCTCACCTCTTGATGTTGCTTGTAGCTCAGGTCAGCCTTGAATTTCTTCATAGCAGTTTCTGAGACTGAGAAGGTATACTAGAGACTCTTACCAGAGCCCTAAAAGATTTTACAATCTGAGCAAGGTGGTAGTGGCACACACGTTTAGTTAATCCCAGCAGCTCAGAGGCAGAGGTAGATAGGTCTCTGAGTTTGAGGCCAGCCTAGTCTACATAGTGAGTAGGACAGCCAGAACTATGTAGAGAGAGTGTGTCTCAAAACAACAACAACAAATCCAAAACAAACAAGCAAACAAAAACCTTGCTCTCAGCTTACAAAACTGAATAATATTTAAAAAATACATATTAAATGCGTATGTTACAAAAATTCTTGGAAGCGTTGTTGCAAGAGAGTCTAATTTAGATTTGGAAAGTCAGTTACTCTTTACTCTTTAGTCAGTAAAGAGTGTGTGTGGCTGGTGGCATGGGATGTGACTTAGGTAAGGAGCATCCTGTGTTGAGGGAGCAGCTGAGACCATAAAGCTTGGTGTTATGGAAGCTGTAAGAAAGCCAGGGTGGCTATTATATTGTGGGTGGGTAGTTCTGAAAAGGCAGGCAGTGGCTATACATTCAGAACACTGTAGGCTCCTTTGGGTTTACTGGTGATGGGGTGTGGCAAAGTGTCTTATGTAGAGAGAATATTTTGCATATTGTATGGATGCATCACCTGTCAATTAAAAAGCCTACGGCCTATGGCTTAGGCAGGAAAGAGAGGTGGGACATCCAGGAAGCAGAAAGGATCCTGGAATAGAGGCAAGCAGGAGATTTTTTTAGGGAAGATGTATCCTGTCAGACACATGGTACCTGAACACAGGTAACCAGCTACGTGGCAGAACGCAGCCTAGAATAAATGGGATATTTTAAGTTACATTTACTCAGAGAAGAGCCTAGCTATATGGCCAAGGTATTGGTAAATCTATTTTGAATCTGGGTCTTATTTCTGGGAGCCTGGGGTTGGGAGGAAAAGCAAGGTGTAACTCCAACAGTCTTATCAGCAATGGCTCCTCAAAGTGGGCAGGGATCATCGTGTACAACACTCGTGGTACCATGTTGGCGTGACATCTTGCAGGTTATCAATGAAACGGCCATGTGCCTTTGAAAAAGGCACTGAGTCATGCTGGGAAAGTGACTCGCACGCATTGGACCTCCCCCATGTGAGCATCTGTGAGCACGTGGGTAAGGTAGAGCCAGTGGACAGAGTGGGTTGCAATTAAGAGAGCCAAAAGGTGACAGTCCATCCAACACCCTCCGCTGACAATCTCTCCTCACATCCCATGTCCTTCTAGTCATCAACTCAAGAAGGACGAGGGGCTTAGATGACTTATTCAATGGGCCCTTCCCTTAAGCAGAAGAAAACTTCATGTATATTTCACAAGAAAAAGTATCCCCAAAAAATACTATGCCAAGAGATTTTTGGCATCCCAAACCACGCATGTATGGAAAGCCGAAACTGCAGTTTCATTTGTGCTTGATATCCCAGGGAGCACGTGCTCTTTAAGATGTTTATTTGTAAGGATGCAATTCATCATGAGCATTTCACCTAGGAAGTCAAGGTTTTTCTTTCAAAGTTGGTGTAGGGATTATTATTAGTCCATTTTATTAATATTAGTAACTGTTTCATGTAGGCATACCTTTTTTAAAAGATTTAATTTATTTATTTTGTATATATGATGAGTACACTGTAGCTGTCTTCAGACACCCCAGAAGAGGGCATCAGATCCCATTACAGATGGTTGTGAGCCACCATGTGGTTGCTGGGAATTGAACTCAGCAGTGCTCTTAACTGCTGAGCCATCTCCCCAGCCCATAGGCATCCATTTTTTGCAACCTATTTTTAATAAATGTTCAACCTCTCCTCTAGCAGAGTAGTGGAGGAGAAAGTTACTTGGATATAGGGGAAGTGGGCATGGTCAGCAATAGTTCATTGTGGGGGTGAACTCAATCTTCTTTCTTGTAGTTCAGTCCCACAGCAGCTGCAGACTGGTCCTCTAGGGAGGTAGACACCACACATGAACCGGCAGCTACAGTCTCGTCCTCTCAGGAGGCAAATGACAGGCACGAACCTGCAGCTGTAATTCAATCCTGAAGAAACCTCAAGACTCACCAACTGGCCTGAGGTGAGTCCTTGGCAGCGTCAAGCTGCTGCAGGAAACTCACGAGCAGTTCTTTGGCGAGTTTCTCTCAATAGCTGAGTTACAAGCTGAGCTCAACAACGATATGCAAGGTGAAGCAAGGTGAACCAATTCTTGCGGGTCTTTAGTGAAGAACAGTGGGGCAGAGCAAACCAAACCAATGCCCAATGCTCGTCTCCCACTGTCTAGACATACCACTATTAAATATGTGGGTCGTCTTTACACTCCTTCATCATGGGTCTTTTCAGGTGTCTGTGCTAGCAAGACATCCCTTCACCTGTGTGCCTCAGCAAAACATTTAGCATGACTAACTTTCCAAAGAAACTATTAGTTCCCACTTCAGTTTCAAACCGTACAACTCAAAAGAACCAGGGAAATATGTATGGGCCAACAGGGGAAGGGGTCATAATTTCAAGTTATGATTTTATGTATTCATTCATTAAATATGTTTTTAAAAAGGAAGTTAATATATTGTAGACCAGGGGTTCTCAACCTCCCTAATGTTGCAACCCTTATATTGTGGTGATAATAATGCTGCAATTTCTTTCTTTCTTTTTTTTTTTTTT
>NW_022196898.1:78963286-78964941 GCF_008632895.1 Mastomys coucha
CAGAAATCCACCTGCCTCTGCCTCCCAAGTGCTGGGATTAAAGGTGTGCGCCACCACTGCCCGGCTGCAATTTCTTATATTGTGGTGATCTCCATGTGATTTTCTCTGCTACTTCAGAACTGTAATTTTGATACTGTTATGGATTGTAATATAAATATCTGATGTGTGGAATATCTGTATGTCGCCCCCGCACAAAGGTTGTTTGACTCTAAAGGGGTTGCTCTCCACAGGTTGAGAACCACTGTTGTAGACTATGAGGTGGAGGGATTGTGTATGCTATCAGGTCAGAAATATAGTAAGCTTTTTACATTCAGCAGCTGATAGAGACCACAATGCTTCCTACCGAGAAGTATGTCTGAGTTGGGTGGAGAAGCGGTGGACTAACTGTGCTGGAGGATCGAGAAGGAGAAGCCCAGCAGGAATGACCAGGCTCCACACGATGCTCAGTATAGGACTTGACATCAGGGGTCCCGAGGCAGAAAATCTGAATGAATATTTACTCTAGTATGCCTTTTAGTTTGGAAAAAATAACTTTGCTGACTTATTTGCCTAATATCAACAAACCCAGGAATGCAACAGTAACTTAAATGATGGCTCCAAGTATGGCCTCGAGGGAAATGATTGTAAAACTAACAAGAAAGTGCTGGCTAGAGCTAGCGAGCTGAGCATTCTGGGGTCCAGATGAGTATTTTCCAGGTTTGTTTGCCAGAGGACAGTGACAATGACATCCTGACGGGCCATTTCCATCTCCTTTGCTGGTCTTGGACCTTAAAATGTAGTTAGAATCATCTGGGTTAAATATACCACTATTAGCTGACTCAATAGCATAGCAATATGTAATTCCCAATGGCTCCTGAGGCCTAAGGCAGAAACTCAAATGAGAGCTGGAGGAATGGCTCAGTCGGTAATGTGCTTGCCACACAAGCTTGAGGACCCGAGTTCAGATCCCCAGTACCCAAATAAAAGCCAGGTACAGTGGCATGCCTACAATCGTCTTAGTGCTGCTGAGGCAGGGACGGGAGGGTCCTTGGGAATTTCTGGAAAGCTACCTTGTCTCAAAGATTAGGGGTGCAGGGATGCTGGAGGGAGGTTGGAGAGACAGCTCAGTGCCTTGGGAGCACTTGGAAAGGAGCACTTGGAAAGTCCTACAAAGGACATGGGCTCATTTCCCAGAAATCACATGATAGATTACAACCTCTTGCAATTCCAGGTCTGGGAATCCATAATGCTCTGCTAACCACCATAGGCACCAGGCATGTATGTGGCATATACACTCACAGGCAGGCAAAACTCCCCTTCTCGTAAACAAACAAACAAAGGTGAGGAAAGAAGCAATTGATGATACATCAGTGATGGTCTCCACAGCTGCCCATGTACACGAACACACACACACACACACACACACACACACACACACACACACACAACACACACCCATAATGGTTCTGCACTGAAGTGCAGGGGACACAGGGATCTCTCAGCTATGCAGAAGGCACAAAGCAGGCTGAGTTACATTCTGATTACTATTTTTTTGTTTGTTTGTTTTTTTGTTTTTTCGAGACAGAGTTTCTCTGTGTAACCGTGGCTGCCCTGGAACTCACTGTGTAGACCAGGCTGGCCTCGAACTCAGAAATCCGCCTGCCTCTGCCTCCCAA
>NW_022196898.1:78965160-78977946 GCF_008632895.1 Mastomys coucha
TTTTTTTTTTTTTTTACCATATTTTGCTTCAACATGAATTGGTTTTCCAGTTGCTTCAGTTTCAAGAAACAACACCCTCACATAAGCAGCAGCTTAATCTCTTAAGGAATGGCCCTGCAAGGGCGGATTCCAGGATTTATGAATTCTTGGGAAGTATGCTAATAAAGGGGGAAATGATCACTTAGCTTCTAACAAACACTACTTTAATTAGAACTGCAGAGTGGGCCTCTCTGCTTTTCTGACTTGGCAGTTTGTCTGGTGTTACAGCTAAAGCAGCTTAGTGTACCACTGAGCTGGAAAATACGCTTTAGTGTTTCTCTCTTACTAACACCTCACATAAACATTCTTTGTCGTCATCTCCCCACAAGTTGTGAAGTCCTTCAAACAAGTAAACACTGAGAGCAGCACGTTCAACGGTTTCTCAACAAATGAAGAGTTGACGGTCTTGCTGTCGTGAAGGAAAGAAACGAAATAGTAAATACAAATTAACTCTGTATCGTTATAGTTTGGGCCAGATATGTTCCCTCCAATGATCTACGTTTTGAAAGTTCAGTTGCCAGCCTGGTGATGGTGCATGCCATGAGGCAGAGCCAGGTGGAGCTCTGAGTTCAAGGGTAGCCTGGTTTACAGAGCAAGTTCCGGGACAGCCAGGGCTACACAGAGAAACCCTGTCTTGGTCTCTTCTTCCCCTTCCTCTCCCCCTCCCCTCTGCCTCCCCCTCCCTCCCCCCACCCCATGCCCATACCCAGGTCCTCAGCAAACATTCTTTGGCTCTGCCTTCATCCCAGCACATGTCCAGAACAGCACAGGCATTCCCCACTCCCCATCATCCAGGTGGTAGAGAAAGTCCAGTTACCAATGTGTGCTGCTATGAAGAGAGGGGTAAACCTTTAAGACGTGGAACCTGACAGATGGAAGGTTGGTCCCTGGGGTACCCTTGCAGGGGCATTAAGACACTGCCCCTTCAGGTCTTTTTTTGCTTCTTTGTGGCTTTGAGGTCATCAGCTTTGCCCTGCCCTGCCCTGCCCTGCCCTCCTCCGCCACAGTGTGTCGTGCCTCATAGACCCCAAAGTCATGGGCTGCTGACCATGGTTGAATGCTCTGAAACTGTGAGTCTAAGTTATCTTTTCCCTAAAAGTCAGTTGTCTCAGGGGGCATCCGGTACCTGAGACTGCATTTCCTGCACACACCTCTGCTGGGGTCCATCCAGGGTGTGCCTGTAACCGTAGCCCTCGTGGGGGCTGATGCAGGGGACTGAGCTAGTGGAGGACTGCAGGTTAGAGCTGTTTTCAACAATCAGAAGTAAAGTTGGTTTTTTTGTCACGGTGACAGGAAGGTGGCATGTGCATATGTCCTATGTATTAATTTTCTACGTGTTCATAAGTTATGTCGGGTGAAATCCAAAATGCTTCTGGGAATTTTTGGAGGAGGAGGTTGGAGATGCCACGTAAAAGCTGACTTTGTAGGATGTTTGAGATATTGGTTTTAAAGGTACAATGGAGCTATCCCATCTCCCTCCCTTGGACTGACACCTTGTGTCTGGATAGCCTTAAGACATGGCAACTGCAGGGAAGGGTGCTCGCTGGAACTGAGGTTTTGAGCGTGCAAATTCTTTGACTGAAATATTATAAATTCTCTCAGTAGGTCAATAGACACCAGGCACCTGACACGTTTCATTTGCCGAAACAGACCGGGTTGACGAATGCTTCTTTGCTATTGGTTTGTTACTATGATTTCAAATATTCACTTTTGAGCCAGGGTTTCATGATGTAACCCTGGTTGGCCTGGAACATACTGTAGATCAGAATAGCCTTAAATACACATATACATTCCTGCCTCTGCCTCCCAAGTGCTAGGATCAGAGGCATGCATCACCGTACCAGTTTGCTATGGGGTTTATATTTAGATTCATGAGGACATGCACTCGTATTTACCACCTGTAAAGATGAACATCAGTTAATTCGTTTAACATGATGAAATGACCTGGGAGTTCTTTTTAACTGTAGGAGAAGCGTCATGTGGTCATGTCTAGTCAGTGATGTCCAGTACCTGAGACTGTGTTTCCTGTACACACCTATACTGGGGCCCGTCCAGCTTCTGGTTTTCATGAGGTCATTTTGTCCCCTGTCAAGTCTGTTAGGAGAGAAGCTAGTCTAACATTTTGTTAATTTGGAGACAGTAGTAATTGAGCTTGGATTCACACTTCCTCCATTCCTTACGTGTAAGTAAGTATTCTACTGCACACATTATACTAGCTTAAACAACAAAAATTTCGAAACCTGAGCAGCAGGTGCGCAGGATCCTGGAAGTGTCTGTCTGAGGCAGTGAGTAAGAAAAGCCAGGATTGAGCACAGGTGTCAGGTGGCTTTCTTCATTATGCTTAAATAAACATGCTTCTGCTCAGTGGTTTATAAATATTCTTGTGTTTGCAAAGCTTGGTTGACTTTTAGCCTGTAATTCACTTTAGCATCTGTAAACCATTTTAATTATATTGTCATACTAGATGAAGTATACTATTCTAAATACCAGATTGGGTGGCTGACCACCAACTTGTATTCTGTCTTTTCTCTAAATTGTAAGACTTCCTGGCTTCCAAGCCAGTCAGCCATGTCCAGAGCTCTTGTGGCTGGATTGCTTACGTAGCTGATGGTCTCCCTAACAGGATACACGTTGAAGTGAAATGTACTATTCCCAGGTTAAGACCTCACACACTACATGGCTCTGACTAGCAAATATGGGCTGCACTGTGACTGCATTTAAATTCATGAATGAGGAGAACACCCTAGATAATGAAAGAGAGAGATCTTCACTCGTTCAGTCAGTATTTACTGACTACCCATGCTCTGCAGACAATATTCTAGGTGAAGACATGTAAAGGAACAAGGGAGAATAAAATCACAGTTGTGTTTGAATGAAGACACTTAAAAAGAAAATGAATAGAATATACAAGTTATTTTAAAGAAAAAAAATGCAAAGGGGAGAAGTGATTCTGAGCAGAAAAAATGTGGCAGGACAACATGGTGCCATGCCTTTATAGGAGACTAAGCACAATCAAACAGCCTGGATGATGGGGAGTGGGGAATGCCTGTACTGTCCTGGACATATGCTGGGATGAAGGCAGAGCCAAAGAATGTTTGCTTTGACCTGAGTATGGTCGCAGGAGAGAGAGAGAGAGAGAGAGAGAGAGAGAGAGAGAGAGAGAGAGAGAGAGAGAGAGAGAGAGGAGAGGATACCGGTAGTTTCATCTTGGGGAAGCAGGAGGATTTGAGGGGGGTTGATACCTGCGACCCCATGGTGATAACTGTTAGTTTCCAGTACAGAGTCTGCAGGTTAGAGAAGGAATGTGATGAAAACCATGACTTGGAGTGTCTATATAAATGCATGTTATTTAATAGCATGAGGCTGATAGTCAATGAGATCATCTGGAAAATAAGTGATGTACAAGAAAGGGAAATGGTTGAAGGGTCACTTAGAGCTATGGGAGAAAAGAAGATGAGCTTCACCCCCACTGCAAAGCCAAACCTCACTGAGAAGGCTGAGCTAGGGGTGGGCAAGAACGATGAGAGAGGCCCAGGGAGGAGAGGAGTCCAGAAAGCCAGCGAAGAGACGTAGGTTTGAAAGATGGCAATGGAGAAGGATCCTGGAGTTGCCGGTGATCCAGCTCCCCTGTACACCCTAAAGGAAAACGAGAGAGAAGCAGACTTCACTAAGATGTCTGCTGAAGTGTTGAGACTCCTCACACCATTTTAGACTTTTCTATCACCACCTGGCAAATGGTAGGACCTACCTCCAGATCACCAGCAACCAAACTGACATGACAAAAACCACTTTGAGATAGGGTTTCCTGTAGCCTAGGTTGGCTTCACCCTTTTGATCTAGCTAAGGATGAACTTGAACTTCTGGCTCCACATCCAGAGAGTTAAGACTAGAGATAGGTATGAGCCTGGTGTGTGCTGTGCTAGGGGTTGAACCCGGGACTTGGTTCTTCCTGGGTAAGAAAGTACTCTGTCAATTGAGCTACATCTTTGGCCTCAATACATGTGAAATTTCTTAAATATTGGCTGAGGTGTGTGTGTGTGTGTGTGTGTGTATGTGTGTGTGTGGTGTTTGTGTGTGTGTGTCCATGTATACCCCAGTTTTCATGTGGAGGTAAAGGACAATTTTCAGAAGTTGGGAGCCAGTTATCTCCTTTTTCAACGTGAGATCTGGGAATCTAACTCAGATCCTTAAGTTTAAATGACTGAGCCCTTGAAACATTTTTAAACACATAATGTAGAACTTGTGACTACTTTTGGCTTGGAGAAGGTATTTGTATTTAGGCCCCTGAGCTTTACATGTTATATTTATATGTAATATAAATGAATTATATTTTATATAAGACAAGTGATTTGAAGGCATTTATATAAAAACAGAAGTCTTATTTAAAGTCTCCCTTGTGACCTTCGACAAAGTCATCCTATGATTCTGGGATGTTTAATTCTCTTGATTTTCAAAGACCCAGAAGTCGCCTCCTCCTGGAGAAGAAGCATCAGATGATGACTGCGGGATTAGTGTTGAGGAAGGAAGCTTGAATAATTCTGCCAGTCGGAAACGAACAAGTACAGGTGAACTCATTCGGGTACCCATGGGTTTGTCGTTCCTTCCAAGTTTTGGTTGTTGTTCAGATTCACAAGCTAGTGTGTAAACATTCCATCTCAAAGCTGCTCTTAAGATGAGTCGATAAAGCCTGTTTTCTGTCATTCCCTTCTTCCACAACCCTATTATCTCAAACCCTAAAGAAGATCTTGGCCACCATTCAAGAGCGGCGATGGCTTTTATATATATATATATATATATATATATATATATATATATATATATATATATATATATATATATATATATATATATATATATATATATATATATATATATATATAACCTTCCCTTTTTGGCTGTAACCAATGTTTCACACAGTTACAGTGTTTTACAAGACATAAATGCAATTAAGGGCTCTTTAAAAAAAAAAGATTACAGAGAGTATAAGAACCATAACAGCAGGAAAGCAAAGCTGATTTCATAAAGTCCATCTTTACTTGCTCCTGAGCAGGGGCCACTGCTTTAGATCTGGTCCAAATAGAAAGGTTATGCTAGAGCTTAAATGTCACTGTGTATCATGGCCTACAAGGCCTGGGCTTCAGCATGAATACAGATGTGGGCTGTGGTTTTCTGAGACACAAGCAAGGGAGTGTGCACCACTGTGGGCCAGGAGAGAAGACTCAGCACTGGGGGTTGAAGTCCTCAATATTCCGGCAATAATGAGGTTGCCTGTCCTGAAGGGCGTGAAGCGTCTCTCACAACTCAGTTTATGTAGACATGAGAGCCAGGAGAACTGACCTGGAGAAGAAGCATTAGATGATTAGTGTTGGATTAGTGTTGAGGAAAGAAAGTCCAGGGAATTTATGGACCAATTGTGGGAGGATTCGTCCCTCCCTCCCTTGCTCTCTCCCTCTCCCTCTTCCCCCACACCTCTCTCATATTCAAATGGAAACCAGAAACTGAGAGAAGGCAAGTGGTTTTTCTCAATTGCTTCTCCACTTATTTTTTTTTTTTCCAGACAGGTTTTTGAGATAGCTCTGACTGGCCTGCAACTCAAGTGGACCAGGCTAGCCTTTGACTCACAGAGATCTACCTGTGTCTGTCTCCAGTGCTGGGATTAAAGATTTGGGCCACCATGCTGGCTCCACCCTAGTTTTTTTTGTGACCTGGGACTCTCACTGAACTTGAAAGCTAACTGTTCAGGTAGTCTAGTTAGCTGTCAGTGAGTTCCTGGGATCTAGCCGTCTTTCCAGCCTTCCCCCTGGGCTGGGGTTACAGACACCTGTAGCCAAGCCTGTGTGTAGGTCAGCGCTGGAGATTTGAACTCAAGTCCTCTTGCTTTGCTAGCTAGCGTTTCTACCCTCTGAGCCATCTCCCCACAGTAGCCACATGTCCCACCAACACCGCTTGATTCTTCCTTCATTTCTGCATTTATTCTTTTACTCAGTCAGCAAACACTTCAGTGCCGAAGGTGAAGCTGGGTATTAGTCACGAAAAGCTCAGCAGGGTTGGACATGACTCTTGTCCTCATAAAGCTTGCAGCTTTTGGGAACTGACTTTTTTCCATTATTAAATTACATATATACATAATATTTTTCATTTGACAGTTACACTGTTCTAAGGACTTTGCGGATATGTTATGGACATTCACAGTAGTCTGTGAGGTAGATATCATTGCCACTGTATGGATAAAGAAACTAAGCTACAGAGAAAATGTGACTGAGGTCATTCATCTATTCCATACTGTGCCAAGGCTTGTAGCCTATGTGTTTGGCATCAAGATCCACGAGCTTAAGCATTTGTTTATATATTCTAGCAAGTGTTCTGTAGGAAAAGTATAGGCTGTCATAACAGTGTCTGACAGGGGAACTGATCTAATTTAAGGAGAAGAAATTCAATTAGGCTTCCAGTTAGATACACACTGTAGCTATTAGTGTCAAATGTTCCAAGTCGTTCAAGTGATGGGAAATAAAAATAGAACGTTTAAAAGAGAAAAAGGACCAGGGAAGTGGTTCAACTGATGAGGCTGCTGGCTGTCAAACTGGATGGTCTGAGTTTGATTCCCGGAACCAACACAGTAGAAGAGGCAGGTGTGGTGGTACACACCTGTAGTCGCAACACCGGAGAGGCTGAGGCGGGAGGACTGCCAGTCTGTGTCATCTAGCCAGAAACAACGATATGAAACAAAAACAGAACGAAACAAACAGGTGTGGAGCAGGTCACTGAATCACTGAATTTTGCAATTGGAAGGTCTGCAGTGGGTGTGGCCAGAGCAAGCAGAAGGGGAGTGGCCACCGACAGTTTGGTGTTGATCGCTGGAACTTCTGTTCAGAGATATTGGAGATTCCTCTTTTGGAGACTTCCCCCCCCCCGCCCCCACCCCCTCACCTCCCCAGAAAGCCTGAAAGCAGTTAGCATGGGCAGGCACATAATGTGTGTGCTTTATGAGAACATGCTTGCTGACTAGAGGGCATGTTACAGAGCCCGATGGTTTGAACAGACAGACCTTAAGATTTCCTCCCGCATTAAGGATCTACCATTTGTCTCTGAGGTGGATTTCTAAATTTCCAAACTCCAAGCTTGTGATGCTGTAGTGAAATTGGTTTTGACAAAGTTTCTTTCTATAATGTCAAAATGGCTTGCTCTGGAAATCTATAGTAGATCCGAGTTTCTCCAGACTAATGTGAACTTTCTTTTTAAGCTTGCCAAGTCCGATTTGCCTGTAGTTGGTATGTTACTCTAACATAAAATTCTCTGTCCTTTATTAAAACCTGCCACATTCATTGTGGCCGTAAACGTTTGTCATTTGATGTTCAACGTCAATGTTCAACTAGAATACAAGAAGTGTCGTGTTTTGCGAAAGCGCCCTCTTGTGGTTTAAACTCCAGAACATCCCCGCCACAAGTTTAGTTTGTCCAATGTTTAAATCTACAGGGAATCTCACTTTGGAGATCTTTCCTTTTCATAGTTAAATATCCATATCCAAGCAGACAAAGCCACACTCGGCTTTTGTCTGAGGAGGCTGCAGAGCCTTTCAGCGTTGTTCCTTCTAGCTGTCTGAAGCCAGTCCACCGTCCATTCTTCCGCACTGGCCAAAGCTGGTTCCTTAGAATGGCAGGCTCAGAAAAAGAGCTTGTTTGTTTGTTGGAGCTGAGATATCACTCTATAGCCTTGGCTGAGCTGCAACTCACCGTGTAGATGAGATTGGACTGAAACTCCCAGAGATTCTGCCTCCTCAGCGCTGCCGTTAAAGGCGTGCGCCACCACACTTGGCTCTGTTATCTTTAATGGCACTCATGTGTGTGGGAGTTTGTGCTTGTGGGTACATGTGCCGTAATGGTTTGTATATGCTCAGCCCAGAGAGCGGCCCTGTGAGAAGGTATGGCCCTATTGGAGTAGGTATGCAACTGTGGGTGTGGGCTTTAAGACCTTGATCCTAGCTGCCTGGAAGCCAAGATTCTGCTAGCACCTTTCAGATGAAGATGTAGAACTCTCAGCTCCTCCTGCACCATGCCTGCATGGTGTCAAGTCTATTACTCCTGGGAATTTTCATTAAAAGCTACTTTTGGGGTTGTGGGTGTAACTCAGTTAATAGAGTGTTTATCAAGGATGCACTGGATCCTGAATTTGACGTCAAGTCTTGCATAAACCAGACATGGTGGTACACACTGGTAATCCTTGCACTTGAGAAAGAAGGAAACTATTTCATTGGGGCTGGCTTACAGGTTCAGAGGTTTAGTCCATTATCATCATGGTGGGAAGTATGGTGGTGTGCAGGCAGACATGATGTTGGGGAAGGCACTGAGAGTTGTACACCTGTATCAGCAGGCAGCAGGAAGGTTGGTGTTACAGCCACTGGTTCTTTTGGTTTCCAGTCTATCGAGGATTCATTTAGAAAGAGTGGACTTGGGGACTCAGCCATGGCTGCATATGCAAGTCACTTGGCTAGATTACAAATGCAGATGAAGAACAATTACATCAGGATCTAAGGAGACAGGGCCCGGGAGCCAGCACTGAGCACCATTGACACAAGCAAAACCACTTTGAAATTTATTTTAACATTTACCCAATCGTATTTTCTCACTTGTAATGGTGACACTAGCTAACAACTGAGGCTTAGTGCAGGAATGAGGTAAGCCATTTCCCAAGTATTCAGGTTGGAAAACAAATTCGCCTTTCCCTCTCTCCTTCCCTCCTCCATTCTTACTGCACGGAAGACTTTAGGAAAGAAGGACAGTGTCTAGGAAGGCTGCAGTTTACTAGCTTAGCCCGCCTTCCTCCCCTGGAGCAGCAATTAGCTCTGAACTAGTTGCTGACCAGTCAGCACATGAGCAAGGTTAGCAAGGGGCCTCCTGCCTCTCACATGCCTGCCACAGTCAAACAGTGGCCTGTGGAAACTCAATGAGAGAGTAGAGTTAAAATTCAAGCTATTTAAAGTTCAAGGAGGTTTTGTCCATCAAAAGCAAAACTAAGTTAAATTGAGGGTCTGTTGTTGTTGGTTTGGTTTTTTTTTTTTTTTTTTAAATGCCATCAACTCTGGTGGGACACGAACCTGCAAAATTAAGGGGTTTAAAAATCATAGACTTCAGAGTGCTGTTTTCAGCAAGTCTTATTTTTGTAGCTGGTTTGGGGGATAGTTGTGCCTACAGCTGTAGACACAGTCTTCTAATCTTTATTTCCCATAATTCTAACCTGTTTTTGTAACCCAAGAGTAGGAGCCACCAGAAATAAAGGGCTTTCTGTGTCCTTCGGTAGTAAAAACACTAGTATCCATTCCATAGTAAATGAGTCACACACAAGCACACACACAGCCCTGCTGAAGGAATAAAGAGATGAATATGATGTGAATAAAAGGCAGAGTTAGGTGCGCAAAAATACTAGTAGAGTACAAAAGTTAGAGGGGGCATTTATTCTATAAGTATGCACATTGCCAAAAATCACATCAACATGTCCCTTCAAATGATAAACAAACACAAAAATTGACTTTTGGGTGTTTTTTTTTTTAATTTTTAAGATTGAAAAAAATTATATCTGTGCTTGTGTGGGGTGGAAATGGGCCCATCTATGGGTATCTGAGGAGGCCGGAAGAGTGCATTGGATCCCTTGGAGCTGGATTACAGGTAGGTTTTTTTTGGGTGCTGGCAACCAAAATAATAGTTTGCAAGAGCAACAAGATCTCTTAACTCCATTTCTATAGCACCTCCCTGAATAAACTTTGTTTTTTAATGGCTAGGTCTCACTGTGTAGCTCTAACTGGCTTGGAACTCAGCATATAGACCAGACTGGCCTAGAATTCATAAAGATTCTTGTGACTGTGTCTTCTGAGGGATGAGACCCAAGGCAACCTCCCTACCTGGCTTGAAACATTTCATTAACAGTTCCTCTACCTGAGTGTTTGATCAGGACCTAGGCAAGGAGAGTCCGTGCCCTGGGGAACCTAAAGCTCAGCTCTGATTCAGCCTGTGTGTGCACACATGGGCATCCTTCTCTGCTTTCCCTCCGACTTTTCAGGGTCAGCGTGTGAAGTTACTAAACTGTCGGGGAAACTTGGTGAAAGCCAACAGCAAAGCATAGCTGTGATGTTTGACAGCCTGGGACTGTACAAATACGTCAGCTACAACAGGAGATTTAAAAAAGGAACGATCAAGTCACCTGGGATATTACGAGTTTTGCCCCCCTACCTAAAATCATGACATGTGACAATGAGTTTCCTACCCCTGAATATACATTTCTGATACTCTTACTGTTCCCTGTCTCCTTCCCTGCTCTCCTGTGCCCCATCCCATTTCCTCCTTCTCTCCTTCCATTGCCTTTGTTTCTTCCCTTCCTTTCGCGTGGCGCGTCTGACCTGTGCACCAGATGCTGTGCCAGCTCTGGGGACATAAGTGAACGAGGCCTACATTCGTCTTTAATGGTACCTTTATTTTCTAAGTTGGAAATCTTTGCCGGAAAGTTGAAAGACAAAATGAAGAGGTATAATGGTCTGAATTATGATAGTGTTAAGAACTGCTAATAATTACTTTACTACAATAATTACTTTAATTAAATTAGTTAATTTAATAGTTAATAAGAGTAATAATTGCTATTTTATTATTATTATTATTTTACGAGTTACAATATTAGTAACTAAAAATTGCTTTATTGTTATTGTACCATAAAACTATAAGGCATGGTGGCACATGCCTCTAACGCTAGCATCCAGGGCAAAGGTAGGCTGATCTCCATGAATCTGAGGCCAGCCTGTTCTACATAGTAAGTTCCAGGGTAGCCAGGGCCACATAGTGAGGCTTTGTCTTAAGACAGTAATGACAACTGCTACCATTAATAATGCCTCTGGCACAGGTATTCTATGTGCCAGATGCATGTATTACACTTTATCTGCATTATCTAATTTATACTAATAACCACCAAATTAAACTAGGATTTTAGCATCTCCTCACTTACGGGTGTGACTAAGCTCTGAAGCAGTTTCAGTACATGGAGTGGAAAGCTGGAAGTGGATTCAATTGCAGGGAGTGTGTGCATGTGTGAGTATGTGTGTTCATGTGTGTGTGAGTGTGCATGTGTGTGTACATGTGTATGTGCATGTGTGTATATGTGTGTGCATGTGTGTGCATGTGTGCATGTGTGTATGTGGGTGCATGGCATATGTGTGTGTGCATGTGTGAGTATGTGTGTGCATGTGTGTGCATGTGTGCATGTGTTCATGTGTGCATGTGTGTGTATGCATGTGTGAGTATGTTTGTGCATGTGTGCATGTGTTCATATGTGCATGTGTGTATGCATGTGTGAGCATGTGTTTGTGTGCATGTGTGTATGTGTGTGCATGTGTGCATGTGTTCATGTGTGCATGTATGTGTATGCATGCATGAGTATGAGTGTGCATGTGTGTTTGCATGTATGAGTATGTGTGTTCATGTGTGTGTGAGTGTGCAGGAATGAGTATGTGTGTGCATGTGTGTGTGAGTGTACATGTGTGTGTATGTGTGTGCATTTGTGTGTGTGAGTATGTATGTGTATCTGTGTGTGTGCACGTGTGTATGTATGTATGTGTGCATGTATGTGCATGTATGTGCATGTGTATTGTGTGTGCAAGTGTGTGCATGTGTATGTGTGAGTGAGTGTGTGCATGTGTATGTGTTAGTGTGTGTGTGTGTGTGTCTATGTGTACCATGCCATGACTTTTCTTTGAGAAAAATGCATCTAAGCCTCTGGTCCCAGACGCTACATGCCCTCTGACTTGCTCTGCACACTGGAGAAATTTTTTGGTTGCAAAGAAGGTAACAGATTAAATTGTTTGTTTGGTTTGGAAGATAAAAAAAGTTTTTCTATGCCTTTTACATAAACATAATTTAGAGTCTTAGAGTGCATTTTCATTTTTGTTGTGCTATGATCAGTGTTGGTTTTTTTTCTCCTAAGGGTTGGTTCCTATTTGTCTTTTCCTGCCCGGGATCCAGTTCTGCTTGCTCTGTACTCTAAATTTTGATTACAGGACAGGAAGATGCCTTGGCTGCAAACTAGATTGATCAAAACAACCTTCCAAATGAATGGCTTTCAAATGGGTTTGGCAAAGGATCTGTGACTAGTGAAGATAAATTTCATGTCTAAGTCCTCGTGGAGTGTTCCCTTAGGAGAAAGTGGTTAATATTGCCCAGCTAGCATTTCCCGTGGCTACTTTTTAGATAGATAAAGGAATCTTTCAACTTGGGAATTGATGGGCTCTCTATAAGCAAAGTCCTATTCAAATGTTCAGACTCTAAAGCTGGGAACTTCAGGTGCTCTGCATGTTTGAATGTTTGAGTGTATGTGTGTGTGTGTGTGTGTGTGTGTGTGTGTGTGTACCATGCCATGGCTTTTCTTTGAAAAAAATGCATCTAATCTGTGTACTAATGTAGTTCTAGCTGTGGGAACATGAGTGAGAGAGATCTAACTTCCCCTGTATTAGCAACTTCATAACTGTGTTGGAAGACCTAGTTGTAAATTTGAAAAGTAAACAAGGGGTTATCATAGCTGACAACAACAGCAATAAAATGAAGTTACTGTTTATTTGGTGCTGTGATCGAGGCCTCCTGCCAAGCACAGCTATAGAATAAAAATGAGACTTCATAAAAGGCAGTGTTATAAAAAGATCAGTGACTCTCCAACGTTTCTTTTCTTTTCTTTTTCTTTTCTTTTCTTTTTTTTTTCTTTTTCTTTTTTTTTTTTTTT
>NW_022196898.1:78978083-78984478 GCF_008632895.1 Mastomys coucha
AGACAGGGTTTCTCTGTGTAGCCCTAGCTGTCCTGGGGCTCACTCTGTAGACCAGGCTGGCCTTGAACTAGAAATTCACCTGCCTCTGCCTCCCAAGTGCTGGAATTAAAGGCATGCACCACCACCACCTGGCCAACGTTTCCTTTAGTGTACAAGGACCCCAGTGTCATAGGTGGGAAGGGGGTGGACGGTGCTGACTAAGCTGATCAACCTACAACACTTGCTGGGCCATTCTTGCCTGGATTTCCAAGTCCTGCTGTCCCTCTCACTGACAGAGCCAGTGCTTTGGTTGTACAGTATTTAGTATCTAAGGAGGCAGCCTGCTTGTCTACACATCTCTCCTCCATGGTACAATGAGTCTGAAGACTCTGGGAAAAGAGACCAGGGGTAGAGGGTCATCACTGAACACATGGGAGAGAGGGAATCCTGTGACTGTCCCCTTCTGTGGCCCCTGAATGCCTGTGTGTAAGCCATGGCCCACTGCCATTTGGAAGGGAGGACACTGGAGCTGTAGTGTATATGGGTGGCCGTCTTACAAGGCCTGTGAAATCATTTAGAAGTTTTCATGACTGTGGCTTCCAGTAAGTGTTGGAGTTGTGTTGTGTCGCCCCTTTGGCTTTGTTCTTTAATAGTTAGCTGGCTCTTGTGAGCCTTCTGTTACTGTGTTTAAACTTTTGAGTCGGTTTGTTCATACCCATAGAATAACATGTTGGGATCTTGACTGGGATTAAACAGAATCTATAGATCAAGCTGTGAAAAGCTGAAATCTTAGAAACTACTGAGTTTTTAAAATTTATTTATTTATTTATTCACTTTACATTCCAATATCAGACCCCCCTTCTCTCAGTCCTCCCTCACACAGCTCCTCCCCTCTCCCCTTCTCTGAGAAGGAGGACTGTCCCGGAGTATGACCCCATCCTGGCACATCACTTCTCTGCAAGACTAGGGCCATCCTTTCCT
This sequence comes from Mastomys coucha, assembly GCF_008632895.1. Taxonomy (NCBI): domain Eukaryota; kingdom Metazoa; phylum Chordata; class Mammalia; order Rodentia; family Muridae; genus Mastomys; species Mastomys coucha. Next base: position 78,979,044 of record NW_022196898.1, read on the forward strand.
ACTGTGGTGAGACTAGGCAGCCCAGTTAGGGGGACGAGATCCACAGGCAGGCAACAGAGTCAGGGATAGTCCCCACTCCAGCTGTGGGGGACCCACATGAAGACCAAGCTGCACATCTGCTACATGTTTGGTGCATAGGTCTAGCCTGTGCTTGTTCTTTGACTTGTTCATCTCTGGGAAGCCCTGAGGGTCCAGGCTGGTTGACTCCATTGGTTCTTCCTTGGAGTTCTTGTCCTCTTCAGGTCCTTCAATCCTTTCCCCAACTCTTCCACAAGACTCCCCAATCTCCTTCTCATGTTTAGCTCTAGGTCTCTGTACTTGGTAAATAGCAAATTTTTATGAACATAGAACATCTCTCCACTTAATTTTTCTTTGATACCTTTTCTTCTTACCCCTCTATGTAAATTTTGTTATGTGTATGCCTAAATATCTGATTTTGGGGACGCTAACATAAATGACAATGTGCTTTTCTTAAACTTCGATGGCTATTGATTCATTGCTACTGTCTAAAGTGATTGCCTGTTGCGCATTGACCTTGGTTTCTGAACCTCTGCCATGCTGTTTCTTAGGTCCACCCATGTTTTTGATGTTGATGATTCTTTTGGGTTGCTGTATGGATCATGTCATCCCTGTACTAATTTTAAAGGGGTTTCTGGTGTGGTGTTCTAGTCCCCAGTGAGCTGCATTTCTCTGCATCTGTCTGGATCTCTAATTATAAGGGCAGTGTGTAAATGTAACTTTTCTTCCCCTGTAGTAGTTGTCACCTCACAGGCTTCCTGCCTCATGTCTGCTAACCTAGGCCTAGTTCAGAAGCTTCTGGCCTCCATATGATCTTACCTAGGCCTAGAACATTTTCAGCCTCTGAGACTTACTGCTGAATAAGCGCATCCTTTCTAGCTCTTTCTGTACTCGAGTTGGCTGGTTCACACTACTAACTGACCCAATCTGGCTTCTCTTTCAGTCTCTCACTTTTTGCACTGCTTGGTCTTATTCTAACTTTGGCAATCTGTTAATGATCTTCTGGCTCCTTCTCATTCTCTGGCTCATTCTGTCTTCACCTATGTCTGGCTTGTTCTCTCTTCAACCTGTCTCTATAACACTCTCCTAGTACTACTGCCTCCTACTTCTTTCTCTGTCTGTTCCCTCTTATGTTGGTTCTCTTTCCTCTCTTTTCTGCTGAGAGTTGGGCATTTCCTATTCTGTCAAATCTTTCTCTGATGCCACTCAATTAGACATCACTTTCAAACACGGGTGCTTCCTTCCACAAACTAACTTTACTTCCATTGTTTAGGATTAAAAATGAGTACCAAGGGCATGTCTGTATTCCAGCCAGTGGGACTAAAGGGCTGAGCTACACCACAGTTAGAAACAGGCTTTCCCAGTAAACAACACAATTTGGGGTTCACAGTGTGATCAAATATCCTGCACCAGCCACGCTTTACTACCAATCTTACTTGTTCTACAGATATAAGAAGAGTTGTTGCCTTTTTTTTTGTTTGTTTGTTTATTCAGCTTTTACTTTTCTTTTTAAAAATCGTGGTGAGGTCAGAGTTGCAGCTACAAAACTCCTTACAAGCTGGGCCAGAAATCGAGATCGCCCAGATCGCCCCATTAACTTTTATTCTTTGACTTATTAAACTCAGTTTCAGCATGCGTCAGTACGAATTATGTTAGTGGAGGTATTTACGAGGGTGAGACACCCATATAACTAACCGTCCAATCCACATCGTAAAGCTGTTCATTCTTCTAAGCCTTTTGGTAGTTTGTCTTGTTTCTTGACCATTGAGTTCAATCTAAGATAAAAATACTCATCCAGTAAGGTTATTAGTGACTGGGAATGAAACACAGTTGGCTACTACTTGTTCTCTAGCAGCAGGGACCTTCGCATGGTGCTACTGAGAGAGGGGAACGGCTACCCACAAGTTTCAAGGTGCTTTTAAAAAAAGAATGTAGGCTTATGCATCTTTAAACTGAATTATCTTCTTGAAGTTGTTCAAATAGTTAATACTAGAAAAACTCCCACTGCTCCAAAGGGTATATGGGTGTATGGGTATAGAACACTTGTCTCCTGTTCTTCTAGCCATTCCATTGCCTGACTATCATTTCTGTCATGTGTCTTTCCAGACATGTTCTATCAACACTGTTTTCTTACATATGATGGTAAGAATGACAACCACTCACTATAACATCTATGCGAGACATTCTGAATATCTTACTTAATCCTCACACCAATTTATACAATGTCCTTAATCGTAGGCCCCTTTAAAATGAAGGAATCTAGTTAGTAACTGAGTAATTGTTTAAACAACCTGCTTAACTGGTTCAAAAGAGCCAAGATTTTATTCTAGGCAACTCAGCTCCAAAGACCAGGCTTTTAATCAGTACAGTATTGGCATATAATAATGTACATGCAATTTTGTATCTTTCATTGTTTATTTATTGTTTTATCTTGGGAATTATTTTATAAATGCATATAAAATAATCCATTACTTTTGGCAGTTGACTATTATTCCATTACAATCTGCTCCCAATAGGGACCCCTTTTGTCCTTCAAGGGCCATTCATCAGAAGATATCTTTTGGTTTTCATAGTGGAATGGAGAGTTGCTCTGGCATGTGGGACATGGAATTTAGAAGTACGCCCTTACAGTATACTGTTATTCAACTCTCAATAACAAGAGTTTTATAATGGAAAGCTACCAAGGACCGGGATTTCTTGCGGGGTCCCTTATTCCGCGGGACGATGGGTTCTGGCCAGGTGGACACGGGATTCGGCTTTTGACAAATAGACTACACACGGGTGGTGTAAAATCTGAGTGTATTTCTTTTAAAATTGGCATGAGGCTTTTACAATCATTGCAAAAGAGAAATGAAAGATCTGGCAGCTCAACAGTTGAGGTACCTCTGAGGCTATCTGAAACATACTGGGTCTAAAGCAGCAGCTATCCCTTCTGAACTGGTGCTGCATCCCCCAGGCCCAAGTGCTCTGGGCCCGGGGGACTGCGAGAGATACATGAATCTGAGTCCTAGCCCATCTAAGTTCTAGTGCTAGTCTTGCATGTGAGTCCAAGTCCTTCTTCCCCCAGTCCTAGTGTTAGACTGAAGTCACGTAGGCAAAACGACCCCCACACACCCAGGTCAGCAGGGTCTGGTAGCTAGGTGTGAAGCAGGAGGAAGAGGGGTGGAGCCCTCTCTGTTGAGGTATTCTTATGCTAATTCTCTGGTTCTTGCTGGAGGCAGGCAGAGGAGAATTTTGACCTAACACTTTCAGCTAATGTCTTAGAGTGAGAGAAACCTTTCAATTACTCTCTAGTACTTAAAACATTAAACTAGGATAGTTGGAAACATTGGTGAAGGTCAGAAAGCAATGTCCGAATTTTCCCTTGCTAGCTGTAAAAAAAAAAATGATATCTTGGTGAGTTCTTAGCACACTAGTATGAGGACGTATCTGGGCCACCTCTGAGTTTGGGGTGCCAGGCGACAATGTGGAGGCAGGAGACTGACTTTCCTTGAAGTTTACGCCTCAGATACCGCCATCACGCAAGTGTGCGTGGCAGGAAGCCTGCTTCTTTGTTTGTTTATATTTACTCTTCTCTCACCAATTACATCATGGCTGCAGCTTCTCCTCTCTCCTCTCCTCCCAGGCCCTCCCCTGTACCATCTCTCCCTTAGCTCTCCTTCTCCATTTCCCTTCAGACAAGGGCAAGCCTCCCGGGGATATCAACTAAACACGGTATAGCAAAGGGCAACGAGACTCAAGGCGACCCAGTTGGAGAAAAATGGTCCCGAAGGCAGGCAAAAGGGTCAGAGACAGCTCCCCACCCACATGCCAGGAGTCTCACGAAAGACCAGGTTACACAACCACGATATATATGCATAGGACCTAGGGTCAGACCCGTACAGGCTCCCCGATTATTGTTTCAGACTCTATGAGCCCCTCCAAGCCCCTATCAACCTGCTGAGTTGATTCTGTAGGGCATTTTCTCATGGCGTCCTTCTTCTCCCTCTTTCCCGGGATTCCCAAGCTCCACCTAGTGTCTGGATATGGGTCTCTGCATCTGCCCCCATCAGCTGCTGGATGAAATCTCTCTTTTTTTTTCTTGCCAGTCATGACTTGTTCTATCCTAGGTCTCTGGACTATCCAGCCTCTGGTTCCTGGCCCTCCAGGCAGCATCAGGGATTGGCTCCCTCTCATGGCTTGGGTTTCGAGCTGGACCAGTTGGCCACTCCCACAAGTTTTGTGCCACCTTTATCCCAGCACACCTTGTAGGCAGGACACATTGTAGGTTGAAGTTTTTGTGTCTAGGTTGGTGTCCTAACCCCTCCCTGGGAAGCCTTGTCTGTTCAGGCTTTCTATCCTCCATTACTAGGACTTTTCCCCTAGAGTTACCCTTGTAGATTCCTGGGAGTTTCCATTGCCGTAGGTTTCTACCTAACTCCCCAATTCCAGTAGTCTCTCCCAGTACTTTCTTCCTCCATCCCCTACAACCTGTTCAATCCTGTTCCCATTCCCACTCACCCACCAGTCCAGTCACCTTTAGAATTTATTCTATTTCCCCTTCCTAGGGAGATCCATGCATCTTGCCTTGTTATTTAGCCTCTCTGTGTCTGTGGACTGTAGCATGACTATCCTTTACAGCTAATATCCATTTATAAGTGAGTTCATACCATGTTTGTCTTCCTGGGTCTGGATTATCCCTCTCAGGATGACTTTTTCTCCTAGTTCCATCCATTTCCCTGAAATTTTCATCATTAAAACAACAACAACAACAACAACAACAACAACAACAAAACAGCTGACTAACACTCCATTGTGCGAATGTATCACATTTTCTTTATTCAATTTTTCTTTTTTTAGGTTGAGAGATACCTAGGTTCTTTCTAGTTTCTGGCTATTGTGAATAAATCCAGTGAGCACAGTTGAGCAAATGTCCTTGTGGTATGATAGAGCATCCTTTGGGTTTATGCCCAGGTATGGTATAGCTGGGTCTTGAGGTAGATGGATTCCCAATTTTCTGAATACCCACCATATTGACTTCCAAAGTGACTATACAAGTTTGCACTCTCACTAGCAATGAAGGAGTGTTCCCTTTGCTCCACATCCTCACCAGCAAGAGCTATCACTTGTGTTTTTGATTTTAGCCGTTCTGACCAGTGTAAGGTGGAATTTCAAAGTTATTTTGATTTACATTTCCCAGATGACTAAAGATGTTGGACATTTTTTCAAATGTTTCTGACCATTTGAGGGAAACCTTATTATATATTTCCACCTAAGTTATTTCATACTTTTCTAGAAATTTAAATAAAAAATTTCAGTTAGAAATTTGTTCCTGACAGAACCAGGGTAGCAGCAGCCATCCTCCAGATTGTGCGGTTGTTCCAGACAGAGTCAGTACCATGAGCCACAATTCTCAAGCCTTCTTGCCCACCAATGCC
>NW_022196898.1:78985062-78986638 GCF_008632895.1 Mastomys coucha
GTGGCAAAAAAAAAAAAAAAGAAATTTGTTCCTGGTGGTGGTTGAGCACACCTTTAATCCTAGCCCAGCTGGATCTCTGTGAGTTTGAGGCCAGCCTGGTCTACAGAACTAGTGCCAGGACAGCCAGGGCTACACAGGGATACCCTTGTTGAAAAACAAATGAACAAAAACGACATTGTATCTTTGTTGGCATTCTATTTTCTATAAAGTAGTAGAGTGTTAAAGAAAACAATAAAATCTAAACGAGATGAGTCTAAATATGAAGATTCATAGAAACTTCTACCTTTCTGTGAAATCCTTTAGGATCTGAGAGGGCAGAGCTGAAAGAGTAGAATTTTGGTTGATCTTCTCATCCCTGTTTACAGGGAGCATTACTATACTCTCACAGTGCGAAGCTAACTTCTATTTGCCTAAGGAGCTCACTGAATCCAGAAAGCATTAACCTCAGAGAACACTGAATTCTCTTTGCCCTCAAGAGAGAGGACCCCTGTCTGGCTGGGCTGCTGAGTCTCTTGCAGATCTGGGGTGCTGGTACGGGTGTCTTTGGAGATGAGCGACTATACCCTGAAGAGTTTTACTTATACGACTTATATTTTTCTGTTAAAAAATAACAATAGCAACATAGTTGTGATCAGCTAGGTAATGCTGAATAAGAGAAAGTAAAGAGTAATTTTCCTCCCTGCCTAACTTCACACTATATAACCACTGCTAAGAGTTTATTATGGGGTAAGGGTTGTAGCTCATTCGGTAACTCTATTACCGAATAGAGCTCTGCAAGTATTTGTGAGACCTTAGTTTCAGTTTCCCAGCATTGCATAAACCAAATGTGGCTCCACACACTTGTAATCCTCACATGTGGGAAGTAGAGGGAGGAGAACCAGAGCGGGAAGAGAGATGGGAGGCCAGGGTAAAGGGGAGGGTATGGAGAGGAACAATTCACACTAAAGGGCATTTGAAAAGCTCCACGGAAATCTACTACTGTAGAAGCTTCCTAAAATATATACATTAACGATATTTAAATAGCATCAATGTATAATGGGGGAGACAATGTCCCAACTAGACATCTTATGCCACTAAGGAAAACCTAGAGTGCCATCTTGAGTCATGGACCCGTCTCCCAAACAACAAGGCTAGTGGTTGCTCCCATAACCTGATGGTAAGTAAGATCCTTTTGCTGAAAACAACACTCACTTAATGTCATGAAAAAGTTGAGTTGGTGCCCAACTAGAAGCTGCACATCTACTGACTAGAATTCATACTGCTAGAAGGTACCCTGCATGTGACTGGAGGAAAAAGGTCATCAATATAGACCAGATATAAACTCTGCAACCCACAATCGTGACTTGCCTGCAAGACATACTGGTCCATTAGTGGCACAAATGTTACAGGAGTAGCCAACTACCTTTTGATTGGATATAAGGCCCACTCAATCAGATGGGACCCATACCTGACAGTGTTAAAATGGCCCAAACCCTGAGACAAGATAGGTGATAGATAGGCCTAGGGGAAAACCTATTGTTAGATAAAGGAACATATTATGATGACTTCTTCTTCTTCTTCTTTTTTTTTTTTTAGA
>NW_022196898.1:78987050-79025098 GCF_008632895.1 Mastomys coucha
TGGCTTGTCTTTCCTTCAGTCTCTGCTCCATAGTTAATCTCTGCCACTCCTTCCATAGGTACTTGGTTACCCCTTTTAAGAAGGAATGAAATGTCCATCTTTGGTCTTCCTTCCTCTTGAGTTCCTTGTGGTTTGTGGGCTGTTCTTCCTGTATTCCAAACTTCTGGGCTAATAACCACTTATCAGAGAGTGCATACTGTGTTTGTTCTTTTGTGATTGAGTTACCTCAGGATGATATTCTCCAGCTCCATCCATTTACCTAAGAATTTCATAAATTTATTGTTTTTAATAGCTGAGTAGTACTCCATTGTGTAGATGTGCCACAACTTCTGTATCCATTCCTCTGTTGAGGGACATCTGGGTTGTTTCCAGGTTCTGGCTATTATAAATAAGGCTGCTATGAACATGTAAGAAGGACACATACTCCACCATGTTCATTGCAGCCTTATTTATGATGGCTTCTAATGGCATATTGTTGTATTCATAGAGTAGTATATCCTGCTACACCCTCATCAGAGAAGCTTCTCATAGCAGATGGTAATTAACAGAGACCCACAAGTGGTCAATAGGCAAAGAATGAGAGACTTTGGAGCACTCAGTCCCCAAGGATTGGGGAGTGTGCTCAAGGATCTATGTGGAAGAGGACATGGGAGGATTGTAAGAGCCAGATATGGTTAATGAAGCCAAGGAGATGTTCTCCTCTGGAAACAACAGGACCGACATGCAAATGACCTGACAGAGACTGTGGCAGCATATACAGACTTGCACAGGATCAAGCCTGGCGGGTCCTAGCACACAAGGTCCTCTATCTAACCAAGAAGCTATTTGCAGTTGATACCTCTGGCAAAGGGGAAATCAGTTTTCTCTAATCTAGTGTCACTGGGTGTACCAAACCACACTTTAGGCAGGCCCCAGGTATGGCTGACAAACACAAAATGAACTCCATGTTTTGTTTGTTTGTTTTGGTGTGTGTGTGTGTGCATTTTGTTTTGTTTTGGCTTTTTGCTTGCTTTGATTTTCATTTGTTTTTAAAGAGAGGTAGAGAAAGAAAAAGAACATGAAGTTGGGTGGGTAAAGAGGTGGGGGAGGGGAGAACATGATCCAAATATACTGTACAAACCTTAATGAAAGCATTATATAATAAAACACACACTCTAAAATGATTATAAATTATGCAGACCTACTATAAATACACATGTATAGATCAGTCCTGGTGGTTACAGGCCTATAATTCCAACTGGACAAGAGGATTGTAAATTCAAAGCTTACCAAGGCTACAGAGTAAGTTCCAAGCTGTCCAGGGCATCTCTGCATGATGACTCTGCTTTCAGACTCTAGCATCTGCAGAGAGTAAGGCCTGTGGCAAGGCTCTCAGAATAAACACAGGGCAATGATTGGGCTTTTAACTCTTACACATAGAGCTCTAACGATTTTACAATGAATTTCCTTAGAAGCCCCTCACTGCGATATCTGCACTTCTGATATCTCTGGAATTGCTTCTGCATAGTATATGGAAAGAAACGGGGGCAAAGGAGGGGCAGTGCTGTGTTAATTAATATATATTACAGTGATATGAAACAAGAACGTGTGCAGGTGATATCAATTATGAATCGCTAATGATTAAATTAAAAACGGAAACAAGTGACCACCCATATTTCCCACAGAGTGGTGCTGAGCCTAGAGATTCACTGGCTACCATTTCTGGTGTTACATAGGCTGTTTCTCCTCCATGCACAGGGAAAATGGTCTGCAATGCCAAACAACTCTTATTACCTACATCTCTCTGGTTGTATTTGCTCTTCTGTATCTACAGTCTTAAGTTTAACCAGATTAAGCCGCTTGTCTGTGCATCTCCATTTTCATAAGGCAACTGATTCTGAAAAGGTAAATGTTCATTCAGTTCTTCTCCATCCCTGACAGAAAGCTATCTTTGAATGAAGTGGTTGTGCTCTCTCCCCCACCCCACCTCTCTCTCTCTCTCTCTCTCTCTCTCTCTCTCTCTCTCTCTCTCTCGTGTGTGTGTGTGTGTGTGTGTGTGTGCTGTGCTATGCAGGATTAACTTTTTTCTCTCAAGCCAAAATTGGAAATAGATTCCCTTACTCCATGGAAGAAAATGATCCTATCAGGCATGCTTTGAGACACTCCTCTAGTTAATCTAGGAAATTAACACAACCCTTTAGGCTTTCTACTTCTCTCCAGAAATGTCTCCTTCCCCAAAAATTTACAGCGAAGCTCCGAGCCTTGACACCATCCCTGATTGGGTTACACCTGTCCCTTCTGATGCAGCGCTTTCTGCAGGAGCCCCTCTCTCTCTTTGGGACATTCCTCTACCTTTCCATAGAAATATCTAATCTTTTCAAGTCTCTTACTTCCAGACTGAAGTGAGTTGGGAGGTGACAGGTAGAGCTTCTTGGTGCTATAGCTACCTGATGATTTCAAACATTACATCCATTTTTATTTTGACAAAAGCCATCTAGGAAAGGCTATGGCAAGCCCGTGAGTATCCTGGACATGGCACCGTTTTTCACGTGGCTTCGATGGGTGCCCTCTGGAGAGGCACAGCCCTGGAGACTTCATCCCAGGATTGCTTCTCACTGTTGATGGGCCTTTCCAGCCACTATTCTGTAGTCTAATGATTCTTGGGCATCAGCCCACCCTATTGGGCAAATTTCTTGCAGATCCACATGAAGATGATCGTTCATGAATGAATGCTGTTAAGATGAATTAATGACTTTATAGAATTCCTGATTTAATTAAAATAGTTTAGGAAGAAAGTTTAAGGAGATGGTTTTAGTTGTTTTGCAAGAAAGATGTAATAAAGTCAGAATCAAGAACAGAATGGGCCCCCTCAGAGAAGAATAAGTAAAAGCTGCATAATAAGGAATACAATAAGCTTTCATAAATTGCACTAAGAAGAGAAATAGGTTTGGGACAAACTTGTGATCCAGGAAAAACATCCATTCTAGGTCAGGTCCAAGGATGAGGTCACAGGTGTGCACCATAACAAAGTGAGTCCATGTGAAACTGTTGCTTTGAATTGAAATTGAGCTTATAGATTGGAACACTGCTTTGAACTTACTATCAACATCCTTCTGTAACTTCCCTTTTGTGGAACATTTTATCTATGAGGTAATTTTAAAAAGGACTTTTGTCTAAGAAGGTATAACAAAGCAAGAGAGAAGAAATACAGTATGGCTGCTGGGGCTCTGCTCCATCCATCAAATGTATCTATGTCTGTCTGCCTATATGTGTATACACTTAAGAGTTAAAAGAGTTCAGAGTTTCTCACTGGGTGTTCTTTCCCGCCCTGGATAATTTAGTTTTGTTCAGTAGTTCTGACCTATGAATCACCTATTGCTGTCCATGGGCCTCCAGAGGCTATCAGCACAGACCAAACACCAACGCCATTCCCCCTTTTGTTGCCTGCCTCGGTTTACCCTGAGATGTCAAATCTGGCCTTTGACATTTTTTTCTAGATAATTTTCCTACCAGTTGACTATGAAGGATTATTTTAATAATCCTTATCATTTTCATCAAGCCCTATCTTTGTTACTGTACAACATAGCTGTAACATAGCTGTTTTCTGCGGGTTGGTTATTAACTATTGCCATCTTGGACAGTGATCATCCACAGAAGACCTGCCCGAGATACGGCCTATTAATGCTCTCTGTGGAGGAGGGTAGATGCTTACAGGACTCCCTGGAGCAGGAGCCCAAGGGGCTCTAGAACTTTCTGAAGGACCAGAAGGTCCTTCCTCATCCTGGGGTTGTCCAGGAGGTAAACAATGGAGTGGGACTCTTCAGTGTTGTGTGTGTCTATCAGTTGCCCTTGGGACTCTTCGGGGCTTACAACATTTTTACTAGTCACCTACACTGATGGGTCTGTTTCCTAACTCGGCCACCTCAGTTCCTCGGAATGCTTGGGTGAGTCATGTTGGCTGTGCATAGGGCTCTTCCACAGGGTAACTAACTGCCTTGAGTCATCTCTAGAAGTCACCACAGTGAACACTTTGGCTTGGACGCATTCATTTCTTTGGTCTGTCCTGCTTTGTTTATGATGAATAGGCACAGACGATTCTTTATGTCTTCTTCGGAAAACTGCTTTGCCAGAGAAAATACAGCGATAACAACAGCTACTGTTTAACGAGCTCTCTTGTTGCCAAGTGTGTTCCAACAGACCCACACAGTAGACCATTCTATTCCCCATTTTCCAGTTGAGAAACCTCAAGTACACAGAGACAAACACATCCAAGGACAGATGCCCCAGGGGCTCATAGTTCCTGAGGTGGAGACTCGTACCCACTCTGCTGCTTCTCTTTCTCTCATAGGATACAGCTTTCAGCACGTGTGTGTGTGTGTGTGTGTGTGTGTGTGTGTCACACACACACACACACACACACACACATACACGCACACAAATGGGGGTGGGTAGGGTGTGGTTAGGTAGCCCTTGGTGGCAAACCTCCGGTTTCAGCTTGACAAGTGATGGAATTATAGGTGTGAGATAGCATGTCTGGCTAAAGATTCTTTCTCTTTTGGCTGAAGATTATTGCTGTAGTTTGGATGAATGGAAGGCTTGGTCCTCAGCTGGGGTGTTTCTGAGAGGGATGAAGACTTAGCGTGTGGAGAATCTAGCTGAAGGGTCTGGTACTGGGGGTACTTCCTTCACAGTCTCCAGTTCTTACTCTGCTCCTGGTGACCACAAGCCTTTGCTCCATTATGTACTTTTGCATCATGATGCTCAGATCCACTTCAGGCTGTGGAGATGGGGGCCAAATGACATGGACTTGAATCCTCTAAAACTGGAGTCACAATAAATAACTCCTTCAGAGTTGTTTATCTCAGGTATTTTGTCCAGGCAGTAAAAAGTAAACCATCTTAGATAGGGTGCTGAGAAGAGACACCATGATCAAGGCAACTCTTATAAAGGACAACACTTAATTGGGGTTGGCTTACAGTTTCAGAAGTTCAGTCCATTATCATCATGGCAGGAACATGGCGGCTTCCAGGAGGGTATGGCACTGGAGGAGCTGAGAGTTCTTATTCCAAAGGCAAACAGGAGGAGTTTAGCTTCCAGGCAACTAGGATGAGGGTCTCAAAGCTCCCCCCACAGTGACACACTTCTCTAGCAAGGGCACACCTCCTAATAGTGCCACTTCCTGGGCCAAGCATATTCAAACCACCACACAAAATAACACAATTATCTCAGACATTCTTACCTCAGAGAAACTTAAGAATTGTTAGAGAAATGTAAGTTACGCTTATAATTTGATTGGAATTATATTCCTATCATTTTGAGAGAACTGGATGACTTTCTTAGTACTTTTTTCCTTTTTAATTAGGCTTCCATTGTGATGAACAGAACATTTCTCACATGAGTATCTTACAATAAAGTTTCACTGCTTTTATTAATTTTTTAATGGGATGTATTTTTAGATAATTTTTTCTGAGCTATTTAAATTGGATCACTATTTAAATTATGCCTTATATGTCATTATATCATAGAAATGTTTAGAAGGCTTATTATATATAATTTTTTAGAAATGCAACTGAATTTTGCATATCAATTTTATGGGAAACGTGTCTATTACTTAAGGCTAGGATATTTATATAAGCTATCATCTCAATGTGAAACAATAACATTTTTGCAGGGCATAGTGGTACAAGCTTTTAATCCCAGAGCATGGGAGGCAGACCTGGCCTACACAGAGAGATCTTGTTTCCAAAAACAACAAAAAAAGTTCCTTTTCTTTCCAAGCTTTTGTCTTTGCTTTGCTTTTTTCTTGTTTTTAAAAACAAGCCTGGTATTTTTTTTTTTTAATTTTCTACCATATTTCATCCTGACTGCACTTTCCCATCCCTCCACTCTTCCCACCTCCCTCCTTCCTTCTGCTCTCCCAGATCCACTTCTCCTCTGTTTTCCTTTAAAAACAAAAAGCAGGACTCTCAGGGATAGCAATTGAACATGCATAACAAACCACAATAAGATTAGGCACAAACCCTCGTATTAAAGTTGAACAGGGTAACCCAGTAGGAGGAAAAGAGTCCTTAGAGGAGGCGAAGGAATCAGAGAGAGCCCTCGTCCCACTGTTGGGAGTCCCACAAGAGCATCCGGCTACACAGCCACAATGCAGAAGACCTAGCTTAGAGCCAAACAGGATGGGACTGGGACGCCAACCCAGCCACAAAACTTTCGACCTACAATCTGTCTTGCCCGCAAGATGTGCTGGGGTAACACTGGCTCAAACCTAACTGGTCCACCTCCAGGCCCATGCCATGAGAAGGAGGGAGGCCACACCTGGCACTGTCTAGATGGCCAGGAACTAGAGGCTGGATAGGCCAGAGACCCAGGATAGAACCAAATATGACTGGGGAAAAAAAATCAATGACAAGATTGCTAATGCTGTTCTGCTGTACTCATAGATCAGTGCCTGGTCCAGTTGTCCTCAGAGAGACTTCATCCAGCAACTGATGGGAACGGATGCAGAGAACCATAACCAAACACGAGGCAGAGCAGGAAAATCCTGCAGAAGATGGAGAGGAAGAATTGGAGGAGCCAGCAGCCGAGGTCACCACAAAGGCATGCCCGCGGAATCTGCTAAGCAGGGCTCGTAGAGCCTCACAGAGACTGAAGTTTTTTTCTTTTCTTTTAATTGATTAAGTTATTTATTTACATCCCAATCACAGCTTCCCCTCTCTCCTCTCCTTCAAGTTCCTCCCTCTCTCCCTCCTCCCAACCCTCCATCCACTTGAAGAAAAGCGGAGGCCTTCCAAGGATATCAACCAGCCTTGGCGTATCAAGTGGCAGTAAGGCTAGATGCATCTTCTATTGAGGCTAGACACGGCAGCCCAGTGAGAAAGGAATCCAAAGGCTGGCAATACAGTCAGAGACAGCCCCGGCTCCTGCTGTTAGGAACAGGAAGACCAAGCTGCACATCTGTTACGTATGTGCAGAGGGCCTAGGTCTGTCCCATGCATGTTCTCTGGTTGGCAGTTCAGTCTCTGAGCCCCTATGGGCCTAAGTTAGTTGATTGTGTAGGTTTTCCTTGTGGTGTCCTCGTGGCTCCTTCAATCCTTCCTACCCGTCTTTTGCAGGATTCCCTAAGGCCCGTCTAATGTTTGGCTGTGGGTCTCTGTGTCAGTTTCCATCAGTTGCTGGGCGAAGCTTCTCTGGTGACAGATATGCCAGGCTCCTGTCTGCAAGAGTTGGCTCCCTCTTATGGGATGGGTTTCAAGCTGGGCCAGTCATTGGTTGGCCCATCCCTCAAAGTCTGCTCCATGTTTTACCCCTGCACATCTTGTAGGTGGGACAAATTGTGGATCAAAGGTTTTGTGACTGGGTTGGTTTCCATATCCCTCCATTGGAAGTCTTGCCTGGTTACAGGAGATGGCCGGTTCAGACACCATATCTCCCATTGCTAGGAGTCTTAGCTATGGCCACCCACACAGATTCCTGGGAGTTTCCCTTATCCTAGGTTTCTAGCTTATCCCAGAGATGCCCACCCCCAATCCAGTTGTCTCCCCCTCTGTCCTCCCCTTACCTCAACCCTCTTGTTCCCACTCGGATCCCCTCTCCCAGCCAGTCCCCTCCATCTATCCACCCCTGGTGTCTAATCTCCCTTTCTCAGTGAGATGGAAGCAACCCCCTACCCCCGGTCTTGTATCCTCCTTGTTACTTAGCTTCTTTGGGTCCCTGGTTTGTAGCATGGTTATCCTGTACTTTGTGGCTAATACCTACTTATTATTAAGTGAGTACATACCATGCTTGTCTTTCTGGGACTGAATTATCTCACTCAGGATGATTTTTTTTCTAGTTCCATCCATTTGCCAGCACATATCATTGATGTTATTGTTTCTTAATGGCTGAGTAATATGCCATTGTGTAAATATTCCGTTCTTTTATCCATTCTTCGGTTGAGGGACATTTAGGTTGTTTCCAGTTTCTGGCTATTAAGGATAAAGCTGCTACAAACATAGTTGAACAAGTGTCTTGTGGTATGGTGGAGCTTCTCTTGGGCATATGCCCAGGAGTGATAGCTGGGCCTTAAGGTAAAACTAGTCCCAATGCCAGATTGATTTCCAGACCAGCCTGTGCTGTACACTAGTGAGCTCTAGAAGTCTATGTTACCCATGGAGAGAAAACCTTGCCGCAAAAAATTATTTGATTTTTTTTTAGAAACAACATAAACAGCTTAACAGCATAAATAATCACACATTTTTATACACCACTGGGACCAAAACAAAGCACAAAGCAGCCATTCCCATAGGAAACTAAACAGTCAACCTTTACCACTGTCAGACACCAAGTCCCAGCAGAGTGCAGTTTACAGACACTGCCATCTAGCGACCAGCTTTAGAACTTACTCTGTGAAATTCCTGTACCCTAAACTCGTTATATCAAAATGTAGATAGAATCTTGACTGAAATTTGAATTCGGAACCAGAGATCTAGAGTTTCTTTTCTCTTCTCCCTTGCACCTTCTTCCGTCTCTCTTTTTTCCCTTTTCCTCCCTCCTCCTACCTCTTTTCTCTTCTCCCTCCATATTTCCCCCCTTCTCCTCCCTGGTCCCCTCCTTTGTAACTTACCTCCTGCTTTCCTAGAGAAGGGCCTGGCTCCTTAGACCAGACCAGCCTCATGCTATGACATCCCTGCCATATTCTTACTAACAC
This sequence comes from Mastomys coucha, assembly GCF_008632895.1. NCBI lineage: Eukaryota > Metazoa > Chordata > Mammalia > Rodentia > Muridae > Mastomys > Mastomys coucha. Next base: position 78,995,719 of record NW_022196898.1, read on the forward strand.
TGGGGTTACAGGCATGCACCACCATGCTTAGCTAAAGACAGAAACCATCAAGGTAATTGAACCATGTTTTAAAAATTAAGAAAAGGTAATAACTAAAATTACTAAAGATGTGTATTTCTATTATGTAGGATGACTTAGAGAAAATGCCAGATGCCCAGTGTCCTGGATATGAACAAATACCCTGAGGAATCAATTGTTTACTTTTAACCGTTGTGTGTGTGTGTGGGGAGGGGGCATTTGTTCTTGCTGGTATTTAACTATGCATGTATAACATGGATGTGGAGGGTAGAGGTTGATGTCAGAGTCTTCCTTAGTCACTATTCATGCTATCTTTTGAGACAGGGTCTCTCTTCTTTTTTTGTTAATATTTTTATTAGGTATTTTCTTTATTTACATTTCAAATGTTATCCCCTTTCCTGGTTTCCCCTCTGAAAACCCCCTATCCCATCCTCCACCTTCCCCCATTCACCAACCCACCCACTCCTGCTTCCCTGTCTTGGCATTCCCCTACACTGGGGCATAGAGCATTCTCAGAACCAAGGGCCTCTTCTCCCATTGATGTTCGACAAGGCCATCCTCTGCTACATGTGGGGCTGGAGTCATGGGTCCCTCCATGTTTACTCTTTGGTTGGTGGATTATTCTCTGGGAGCTCTGGGGGTACTGGTTGGTTCATATTGTTGTTCCTCCTATGGGGTTGCAATCCCCTTCAGCTCCGTGGGTCTTTTCTCTTGCTCCTCCATTGGAGACCCTGTGCTTAGTCCAATGGATGGCTGTGAGCAGCCACTTCTGTATTTGTCAGGCACTGTCAGAGACTCTCAGGAGACAGCTATATCAGGCTGTCAGCAAGCACTTGTTGGCATCCACAACAGTGTCTGGGTTTGGTAGCTGTATATGGGATGGATCCCCAGGTGGGGTAGTGTCCGGATGGCCTTTCCTTCAGTCTCTGCTCCACACTTTGTGAGACAGGGTCTCTCAATGAACTTGGAGCTCATTATTGCTGGCCAGGAAGCCCTAGGGATCCTCCTGTCTCTGCCTCCACAACACAGAGGTTACAGATATAGAACTGCACTCAGCTTCTAAATGGGTACTGGGGATTTGAACTCAGGTTGTTATGGTTGTGTGGCAAGCACTGTATTGACATTCATTTCCCCAGTACCAGGAACCAAGTCTTTAAAATGATGCAAAAATACTAGCTTTGGTCACTTAAGTGTTTTGAGTGAGAGACAAGAAACAAAACAAAACAAAAAAACAAACAAAAAAACCCCCCAAAAAACCTATGTTAAATTTTCATCACTTTTAAAGAATTAGTTTACTGATCTCTAACCATTGTTTGTTAAGCATTTAGTGAGCTTACAAGAAGGTGCTTGCCTCTCTTAGCAGTCAGCAGTGAGCATGCCTATGGCATTGGTAGTGAGATAGTGATCACAAAGAGAGGTGAGAGTAGAAGAGATGGAATCTACCATTGCTACCCAAGAAGCTGATGCCCACCCTCTGCAGAGGAGAGTGGGCTGCTGCAGGATTTGGATTCCCAGAGCAAAACCTGTATGCACATCTGCAGAGCATGTGGGTCAAAGAGAAAAAGAAACAACTGGTGGAGGTTTTTCAGATCATGATAGTAAAAGTAATAATCAATCGAATAAAAAAATAAATGATAGTAATACAATTTACTTGGATAATTGTCTAAACTTCTTACTATCAGCACATATACAAGTATTTTAGGGGCAAACTGCTTATTAATGTATAATCAAAATGTCCTGTCCTTTATTTTCAGTTTGAACTTTGTATCAGAAACTGAACTTGTTTGTTACACTTTTATTCTTTTGTGAATGTGCTCTATTACCTTGAGCTAAGGAGGGCCAAACTATCTAACACACACACACACACACACACACACATGAATGTGTGTGAGTGTGTATAGGTGTGTGTGTGTGTAGATATGCCTGTGTGTGAATATATGTGTGTGTAGGTGTGTGTGTAAATGTGTGTATGAGAGACAGAGAGGAGAGGGGGAAGGGGAAAGAGGAGAGAGGGGGACAGAAAGGAGAGAGAGGGAAGAGAGAGGGGGAGAAAGAGAAGAGAAGAGGAGAGAGACAGAGAGAGAGAGAGGAAGGAACTTTTTAGTTTGGTCCATGCAGTTCAGAAGGTGGCTCTGGAGCTGCTGAAGCTGGTGATATAGGAGCTTGTGAGAAGCCTGTAGCGGTGCTAGAAAGCAAACTGTGGTCATCTAGAAAAGCAGCTAGCAATCTTAAAGGCTGAGTCATCTCTCCAGCCCTGTATTGCCATTCATTAAAGCGTGTTGGTTGTGATTTCCTTAGCTGAATTTCCACGCATTTCACACACAAGGCCCAGAGGCCCCCTAAGCTGGAACTGACCCAAATGCCTCCTCCCTGACCACTAGCTCTCAAGATACCAGACGACAGAATGCAAGCTTCCAGAGGAAGGAAGCAATCAGTGGTCTTACCCAACTATGACACCTATGAGCCACACCAACCACCAGCATGGCACGATAACCCTAAGTATACAGTCACATGCACACCTTGGTGGTAACCAACAGCTGTCTAGGTGGACTTCAGACCTGATTAACGAGTAGGAAATCATGCCTGGTAATGGAAATTTTACCAACTTCCCAGGGCTAGTGAATTCATGGATCTTGGAGAAGAAGCCAGAACTGCCCCTTCACTAAACCAGAATAATTGCTAGCTACATTCTAAATATTTGTCCTTATGCTCACAGATAAATGTATCCCTCACTTCTCATCCAGGAAACTTCTCTTTGCCACAGACAGAGGCAGTTACAGAAAATCAAAACCAATCAAAATGCAGAGTTGTGGAGCTTAGTCCCAGTGGATACATCTACAATACATCTCCTGTACCTAAGGTTCAGGGGTCCCTCCAGGAGAGACTGAGCAAAGATTGTAAGGGCCAGAGGAACAGGGAGTTTGGTGTACCCCCTAGGAACATCATGTTAGAAGCTATACCCACAAAGTCTCAATAGCATGCATGGCTGTTTAAATATGAGCCGGACAAGGATGAAATCAGTGGACAGGCAATGAGGAAAGGGGAAAGTCAAGAGGCCTCAACCCTACACAAAGAACTATAAGCAACTAAGGAATACTGAGACCGGTAGAAATAGCCCTCTCCAGGGAAGAGTATACCAATTGCCTATGCAATACAAACTCGTCAGCTCAGCTCTGAAAACATACATACAATATTCTACAGACCGAACAGGTTGTATTTATGTGTTTTAGAACACGCACACACACACACAAACACGTAACAACAATTGATGAAAAAATACAGTATATCTAGGAGAGATATATGGAAGAGTTTGAAGGGAATGTGGTGGTTTAAATGTGCATGGCCTAGGGAGTGGCATTATTAGGAGGTATGGCCTTTTTGGAGTAGGTGTGCCCTTGTTGGAGGAAGTGTGTCACTGTGAGGGTAGGCTTTGAGACCCTTCTCCTAGCTTCCTGGAAGACAGTCTCCTCCTATTTGCCTTCAGAACAAGATGTAGAACTTTTGGCTCCTCCAGTGCCATGCCTGCCTGATCACTGCCATGCTTCCTGCCATGATAATGGACAGAACCTCTGAACCTGTATGCCAGCCTTAGTCAAATGTTATTGCTTATAAGAGTTGCCTTGGTCATGATGTCTCTTCACAGCAGTAAAACTCTAACTAAGACAGAAGCTGGTACCCGGAGTGGGGTGCTGTGCTAGGCCTAACCGTGTTTTTGTTTGGAGGAATGTGGATTTGGGGACTTAGGATTTGGGAAGCAGTGCAATGCCTTAAGTGGAGATTAATGAGTCATCCTAATAGGAATATGGCCACCATTGGTGCTCAGGGTGACTTGAACTGTGGGGACAGGACTTAGGTAGTTTTAGAGGAGAACAATTTCAGTATGTGGCCTAGAGTCTATTCTTGTGATATTTTGCTGAAGAATGTGGCTACTTTGTGCCCTTGTTTGAAGAATCTACCTGAGGCTAAGGCTAGGTGAAGAGAATCAGATTAATTGCATTGACAAAGGAAGTCTCAGAAAAGCTCAGCATGAACTTTGTCCTCTGGTTTACTCTCATAAAGTGTGTTTTGATCAAGTGTAGCAAGCTTAAAAAGAAAAAATACAAAATGTATGGTTCAAGTATTAAAGAGGCATCAGAAAGTGAAATGGAGCTAAATCCTGTGTTCAAGGATATTAAACAGATTAAGGGAGTGGTAACCTTGGGCAAGATCCATCCAGCTAAGCTTATTATTTATGTGTTTGCAGTTGAACAAGGAATAGTTATGTCACATTAAGTGTTATTACCTGGTTATTGTTTATATTTGGACTTTTAATCTGGAATGAACTACAATCCAGAAATCAAGGGAATGCTTGTGATCCAAATCTTGAAGTTGAAAGACACAGGCTTTTGATCTGTATCTTGAAGAATAATGGGTATGAAAAGTCTTGGCTCAGGCAATGTGGTTTATGCCTTTAATCCAAGTATTTGGGAGTCAGAGCCATGCGGAGCTCATGAGTTCAAGGTCAATCTACAGAGGAAGTTTCAGGACAACCAAGCTTAGACAGTGAGGAGGTTGAAAAGCAGAAAGCTGATGATAATGTATAGAATAATGTGACCATGGTCCAGTTCCAGCTCCAGCAAGCAGCAGAACTTGGCAGCTTCAGCCATGTGGCGCTGGCTTTAGAGTCAAGAATAAAAGGGACTACTGGGAGAACTGATGGTGGCTAGCCATAGCTAAGAAATTAACGATGATTAAGAAGAGACCAGCATTATGGAGGTGAAATATTCTGGGACGTGTTTTCTGAGAGCATTAAGGAGCTGTGTTCCAGAGATAGCCAAGGTTGTACCTTGTGCTGAAGCTTGACTTGGTAATGTGTAAGAATCACCCAGGTGGTACTGGTTTTGAAGGCATGAAGGGGTCATGCAGAGCAGAAGCTTGGCACTGTGAGGGGCTACTGGCGAAGGTGCAGCCTCAGTTACAGTTGATGGCCCAGGACTGAAGGGGTCATGAAAAGAAGCTGAGGCTTGGTACCATGAAGAGAGCCTATGAAAGGCTATTGGTGAAGCCTACTTGCAGCAGAAGACTCCATCAAATTGGAGATGCTACTACCATGGGATGATTACCAAGAACAGCAGCAACAGTGGAGTAGAGTCAATCAGAAGTAAGAGTGCTACAGAGGGCAGAGCTGGAGAGGTGACCGAAGTTCCCTTAGGAGGGGCCCAGAAAGACCATGTGTGGATCCCAGATACTGGATCAAGAAGCTGTAATGATGAAGTTGCCTTGGAGACCCCAAGATCTTAGAGATGCCAGAGCCATGGGACACCTGCTGAGGAAAGCTGCTAACAGAAAGTAGAATCAGCCAAAGAGAAAGAAGTGTGTTGCTGCTGAATGCCAAATTTGCTAACAGCGGTCAACAAGCATGAAAGGAGGAGATGGAGATCTAAAGAACTCTTTGATATTGGTCACGGAGACTTGGAGTTTGGAGTTCGACCAGCAGGTTTTTGGTCTTGCTTTGATCCAGTATTTCCTCACTATGATGTTTTGGAATGGTATGTCCTGTGCTATGATATATTGGAAGTATGAGATCTGCTTTTTTTTTTAATTTTAATTTTATAGAGGATTACAGTTAAAAGATTGCATGCACCTCAGAAACTTTGAACTTTGGACTTTTAAACACTGATGAAACTGTGATAGTCTACGGGGATTTTTGAAGTTGGACTAAATATACTTCACATTATTCTATAGCTAGGTAGGTTGCCCACAGACTCATGTGTTTAAACAAGCCTATGGGTGCTAGGGAGCAAAATGTGGTGGTTTGAATATGCTTGTCCCAGGGGGTGGCACTATTAGGAGGTGTGGCCTTGTTGGAGGAAGTGTGCCACCGTTGGGGTAGGTAGCTTTGAGACCCTCCTCCTAGCTGTCTGGAAGAGTCTCCTCCTGCTTGCCTTTGGAACAAAAACTCTCAGTTCCTCCAGTGACCTGCCTGCCTGAATTCTTCATGCTTCCTGCTATGATGATAATGGACTGAACTTCTGAACCATCAGCCAGCTCCAATTAAATAGTGTCGCTTATAAGACAACTTGGTCATGGTGTCTCTTCACAGCTGTGAAGCCCTGACTAAGACAGGAAGGAAAGAGAAAAGGAGGAAATGATATATTATAATCTCAACAAATAAATGATTAAAGCCAAAACAACCCCCCTAAACAAAAATATTTTCATTATTTTAAATTGTGTATGCATGTGTGTAGCTGTGGGTGTAGGCATGTGCAGAAGAAGGCGCTGGGTCCCCTGGAGGAGTTAGCTACATACAGATGCCTGGATGTAGATGCTAAGAACTTGGAGCCTCTGGAAAAGCAGCAAGGGCTCTTAACTGCAGAGCCATCTGATGATTTCTTATTGTGTTCTAGGATCCTATCTAGATCATTACCTTATTTTGTTTTTCTTTTTGTTTTTGTTTTTCTTTATTTTATTTTTCGGTTTTTGTCTCTGCAGCCTTCTCTTGAGTGTGCTAACTTCTGAGTTTTCCAGTGTTTTCGATGGCCTTGAGAATTTTGAGGATTAATTATTAGGGGTTTTGGAGCATATCCTACTATTTGGAATATGATTTATTATATATTATATTAACAGTATAATGATAATTCTGAAAACATGACTTGATCACAGAGGAGGAAATCACAGAAGGTAGGCATCATTTTCCTCTACTGTATGAAGGCTATAGACCAGCAACCTCATTGTTTGCTTGCCCTGGCTACGGTACACTCTGCCTGTTTCCTCACAGTCAAGTTGCCCTTTCCTGCTTTGCTTATAATGGTTCTATGGGGGAGGCTCGCACAGCCCACAGTAAGGTCAGAGGGCTGTGCTCCATCACCTCCAGAGGCTCTACAACATCAACTATTTAGAATTCTGCACGGGAGGTTTCCTCCTTCTCCTCCAGCCTCTTCTGGGCATCAGCAGACTCACAGGCTTTGTTCATTTTATATTCCCGATACTCCAACATCACAGTATTTGCTGCTCAAATGTTTTCAACTCTGGCCACTGGGAGCTCTCTCAGTTGGCGCCTGTGTTCCTTAGACAGATCCGTGTAAGATGGTGGATTTATTGACGTAAACATTCTTTTCTTCCACTCTTCCCCTCTCCCATTCCTTCATGGCTTCTCTTTCTTTCTTCCTGACGATTTTTTTTTTTTTTGTCAGCATAGCACCCAGTTTATAAAGTGCTGGTTTTGAATTTAGGGCTTTATGAGTGCTCGTGGAATACTCTGCCTGCTGAACTATATCCCCAGTCCTGCATTTTCTTATTTTCTAAGTAACATATGCTCTAGCTCATCTTCTATGATTTCTTCCATATTCCCAGAACCGGCCATTTCCTCATGGAGCCCTGGATCTTTTTATTGGAAACAACATTAGAAAGTATCGTCTTGTTTGTAACCACCGTAGCACTGGAAATCCAATACCTTTGTGGTAGGCATGTGTTCTGGTAAATGCTACTTCTCCTGAGCCCCTGTCAGCTGACAGACAAAAGAGATACATTTGTGTATCGTGCTTCATAGAATATTTCAGTTTCCTTTCAATTTGCCTAAGTTTCAGTTTCCATCCAGTGCCATCCACCTACTTACTGTTCAGTTCCGTCACACTAACATCACAACATGAGAATTGTCATCTGGTACTCGTGCTGAGTGACTTGATCACCCAGCTCCTTCTGTCTTAGTTTTGTTTTTTAAGATAAGATCTTACTATGTAACCAGGGCTAGCCTGGGACTTAATAGAGACTAAGTTACACCATTTAGGGAAGTACACCGAAATGGTAGAATTTAAGATTTAAAATGACCATTATTATTATAAAGGGGCACACAAAAAAGAAACCTCCATAATGATTTTTAAAAGCAACTTTGGTTTCTGTGTAGATAAGGTAGCGGAGACTGGATGCACTTTCACCTGACACAGTTAGGGAAACCCGACGAAGGTAGGAAGCCGTTTTCCGAGTGTGGGAAGCAGGCAGGACAGAGCAGAGATATCAGATAGTGAACACCATCAGAAGCCACTTTTGCTAAAAGGGACGGGCTTCCCCCCGGGGCTTACAGGATAACTAAATGCAGGATGGAAGCCTAGCATATCTGTTTTTACTTTGTGACTGTCCCCTTTACTGTTTAGCCTGTTTAATTTCTGCCTGTAGCTTTGTTAATCACTCCAGGAATGCCCATCTAAACCCCTTTGAGATCTAATCTATCTCATTTTCCTTCAAGGCTGAAGAGACAAAGGTTAGGAGCCACTGTCCTAATCCTGAAGTCACCTAGAGTGGTACGGTAGTGCATCAAAGGATAGGTCACATCCCACATGCCAAAAAGTATCTATGATGGGTAGGCCCTACCCTGGAGCCAGAGGAACCTTCTTGTGGGCACTTGCTTGTTCCCTGCAGGCAACTGATTCTGGTCCCCTTGCAGAACCAGAATTGAGATAATGATCACCTAAGCCACTCTTCTCCCCTGCCTCCAGCTTAAAGCTCTACTTAATCAATTCCTCCTGTACTTAAACTTAAAGCTCATATCACTGCCCTAAGGATAAAACTTGGGGTCACCATAACCTTTTCTATGTTCCCCTTCCCAACAAGCCACACTGACCTAATCTCCACTGCTTTTCAGCATTATTTAAATTGGTGTATTGTGGCAGGTGATTCAGATACCCTACTGGGGCTATAGAAGCCGGGGGACTTTCCTTAAAACCCCAGTAACTTTACCTGAACTAAGGAGATGAACTGGGGACAAGAGGTAGGGCAGAACTGTAGAGATGGAGGGAGAGATGCGCAAGGTGAGCTCCAGAGATTGCAAAGTCCACCTGAGCAAGAGCAAGGGGAAGGTGCCTAATCCAGTCAGGGAAATGCTACTAAAAAAGTGTTCGAGGAGAAATGACCCAGAAAGAATTTGTACTCTCACCAGTCCAAGTGAAAAAACGTTGGCATCATTCAGAGGGTAAGAATTAAGGTCAGGGTAATTTATAAGCACAAAGAAAAACTTCCTCTCAGGTGTCTCTTTGGTTATGAGGGAAACTATGGCAAAACCTCTCTTGGGAGAGGTTTCCATATGATGGATTTGAAATGCTATTAGAAAGCAGGACTCAACAGTTTTCAAACTACTACTGCCCAGGACCTGAGTTTGAATCACCTCCTGCTATGCAGATATCTGTGGTGACTACAGTGATTTGATAGTTATATTATGCTTGGTGGCTCAACTTCAGTTTCCTCAGAATTTAACTGGTTCCTGCTTTATGGACACCCAGATGGTGCCCCATCATACTGTTGGAAAGCACTCACACACATAAAAGGTTCAATAGTGTCTCTCAAGGATCATTTGTTCCTAAATTATGTTTATAAACACGGGGACTTAAACACACTTGGTGGTCCCTTTTATTTTGTGGCCGTCCCTTTAGTCTTCTAATTGTGGCATTTTTGATGTGCGAAAGCTTCAACAGAGTTTAGCAGTAAGGACCAACTTACAATCAATGAGTACTCCCATGGCTCAAGTTTTATCTAAGCACTACTTCCCTTGAACAGGAATGGAGGCTCTCTGAGAAATGGCTGGCTCAAGGCGCTTAATCTGAAACTTGAATCTTTTAAAAAGAAAACAATTTTTTTAGGTGTGTACAAAAGAATAGGTTTCTTTATGATATTTTCCTAAATATATGCCATTGGCCTTTGCCCGCACTTTCTTATTTATTGTTGTCCTTATTTTTAGTCATTTAGTCTCATTCTTGGGACTGTTATTAGCAGAATTTACAATTGTACTGAAATTCAGACCTATATACTCTTAGATTAAGAATCCTCTAGATAGAGCTAAAGGATGAAGCATGCCTTTAATCCCAGCAGAGTTAGAGACAGGTGGATCTCTGAGTTCAAGGCCAGTCTGGTCTACAGAGTGAATTTTAGGACAGCCAGGGCTATACAAAGATATTCTGACTCAAAAACACAAAAATGAACAAATGAGAGAGAGAGAGAGAGAGAGAGAGAGAGAGAGAGAGAGAGAGAGAGAGAGAGAGAGACAAAATAAGCAAGCAATCAAGACATTTTAAATGGTGGAGGAATAAGATCAGATTTGCATTTTAGAAGTATCCGTCTGACACTATTGAGAACAGAGAGGGTGGCAGGGGAGTGACAGGCAAAACATGTTGTGTTCGTCAGTCTCCCTCTCCCTCTCTCTCTTTCTCTCTCTCTCTCTTCCCTCCCCCCGCCCTGTGTGTGTGTGTGTGTGTGTGTGAGGCATCGCTGGCAGTCATTAGTAGTGGAGTAAGCAGCTAAATTTTGTGAGACTGTGGATGGTTGTGGTTATGGTTATGGTTATGGTGAGCTTAAAGTTATGAGGATGAGGGAAAAGGGTTATAACTCCTGGAGTTGGCCTCCCCCTCCCAGCCCCATTCTTTTATGAACTGGTCTTGGAATATATGTGGTTGAAAATGACTTTTATAGGCGAGCATTCCGCCTTGCTTACCAGGGGACTTGGATTTCAGTCCTCTATGAGTAGCAAGTACTAGAGAAGTCCCTTTGTGGCTAGTCAGTGGCAACAAACCCTGCATAGAAATTTCTTGGTAGAAAGTGCGTCTCCAAGTGGGAAAGGAGTCCACCCTACAAATACTTTCTAATCCTTGATGAGATACAGTTGATGTCAAAAACATTGTGCACCGAGTAGGACTGTAAAGCGATGAGCAACACGTAAATGTGTAAATGTGAATTCAGTTAAGTAAGTCTACTTTTTGCAGGGCTGGGAAACAGTTTTCGAAGTCGGCCTAGTGGACAAGTGCACAAATCGAGCCTGTGGAAGCCATAGGCTGGGCTAGCGGAAGAAAAAGAAAGCAGCAGGAGCCCACGTCAGCTTCTTCCCCTAACAGCCTCAGCTCTGGGGAGCGTCTCCCACGCCCAGCTCTGCAGGCGGCGCTCCGGCTCGCTCAGTGCGCATGCTCAGTATCTGGAGGCTTTTCCCCAACAGACCCTCAGACCACGCCCCTCCCCCTGGGTCAAGGCGGAGCTTCAAGCGTCGCTCCTGGTGATTGGATGTTGAGGTCTCGCCCCGCCCTCCACACCGCTCAGACGCCAAGCTCCGGCCGAGGCGATCACTTGCTGGAGCGCACGTCAGCGCGCGCCAGAGCCGGTGCAGGCCCCGCCCCTTCTCCCTGCTCGCCCCGCCCCCGGCCTCTCTCCCATTGCTCGGCCCCAGGGCTCTCAGCAGCTGGGCATCCGCGCTGCGCGGCCATGGAGATTCCCGGGAGTCTGTGCAAGAAAGTCAAGCTGAGCAATAACGCGCAGAACTGGGTGAGTGGTGGCCGCAGGCCGGTACGCGAGGAGTGTGGGCGGCCGTAGGAGCTGCGGGCTGCTAGTGCATCCTGCAGGAGCCGGGGGCGGGGACCTGGGCGGCGGCGGCCCGTGAAGGCGAGCCCAGGCCCAGAGCTGTCCCCTAGGTTGGAGAGGCGGAGGGCTGCGGCGGAGGCGGACGAAGGCGCCTCTGCACGCTCCTGGTTTTCTTGGCTTTGCCGGTGTGCTTGGCCCAGGTTTCGGTCGGTCTCCGAGTCTTTACATTTCTGAGTTGCAGTGTGCTGAAAGAATAACAATGTGGCCATTCATAGATCGGGACTGCAGAACTGAGGTTCTTTGTGTCTCTGTTTTAAATTGGAATGTCTGACACAGACATACTTTTAAAGGCTCGATTCCTGGTGACAGTTAGGTGTGGGAAGATTAATAGTTTCTAACATTGAGCGGCGAGTGCCAGTTGGCCTCCTTGGCCAAGTACTGTGCCTTCAGAGGGTTGTTTCTTTCTGCACTTACTCATTGGTGGCCGCAGCTAAGATGGTAAGCGCGAAAGGTGGAGACCATCCAACTTTGGAGGCTGCAAAGGCCCTGGTTTCAGGTTTAGGTGGATTTTTTTATTCTGCGGGTAACAGAATCATGAAGTTTAATTACAGTCTTGTAAATCATCACTTGCCCTTGGCGAGTCAGGAGGAAGAAAAAAAATGCTGTTTCAGGCTAATGTTCTTTTGAAGTCATTAATTTGCCACGTTTGCTGTCAGGTTCAAGAATTCTCACTGTCTTCTTAATCCTTTACCGTAACTTCTTAGAAGGTGAGAGGGACGTGAGATAAAAGGGAAATTAGGATGTTGGAAGGAGACAGACCCCTGGCATGAGCTCCTGTCCCGGCAGCGGTGCCGTTTGTAAGTTGGGTGATCTTGAGGACAGTCACTCCACTTTGAATCTCAGGTGGCAGAGGGTGTAACAGTGTGTTCTTCACAGGATTGTCTTTATGAGTAGAGAGGATAATGAATGTGAAAGAGCAATATAACCATTACTCTGAAACTCTGATTCAGTGTCACTATTGTTGCCAACAGGCATTTTATGGGTAGGGAGGTAAGTTGACTAAATTGGAGTATTTAAAAGAAGTTTCAGTAGTACTGTTTGTCTATAAGTCATTTATTTAAAAATTATCTTATTATTTTATGAGTCTGAGTGTTTTGCCTGCATTTATGTATATGCATCATGTGTGTGCCTGGTGTTCCAGAAGGATGTGTTGGATCCCCTCGGGCTGGAGTTATAGGTAGTTGTGAGCCACCATTGTGTGTGCTGGGGATCCTCTGTAAGAGCGGGTGCTGTCAACTGCTGAGCCAACTCTTCTGCCCTAACTCATTGATATATTACATTATTTGCCCTAACTCATTGATATATTACCGTTATTTGTTATGTAGAGATCCATACTAGACAGCTATAAAAAACTATGGGGCTCAGTGCTTGCTTGTAGTTGCCCATAGCGACTGATTGTAAGGGCATATGTTTTTATGGGCCACAGTAAGCACCTAAGGAGTTTTATTGCAGTTTAGAGGCAAGGTTAGTTTGACCCCAGGGGTTTTTAATGAGTTTATGGAGGACCTCATATTTCTGAAGTGGGTGGGGCCATTACATTCCTGAGTGGAGACTTGTTTGACTACTGAAGGGAGTTTTTGTTGGGGAGCAGAGATAAAGATGGGGTGGAGCAGGGTAATGCAAATGTTTGGCTAAAGAGTTAGGATGTTTTTTCTAGGAGACTTGGAATGGAGCTAGAATTTTTAATTTTCTGAACTTTTTTTTCTCTCTAAAAGAATGACCTCCCCTAACACACTTAATTCAAGCAATGTGTGAGTGTCAAGAATCTATGCCCTATTAATGTTAATGTTCCCATTTCATAAAATGGGCAATCCAGGAAGACTGATTTGCAGAAGAAATGCAGGCACCAACTGTGCCATAGTGAGGATTAAGTTGGCCACACCGTTTAAGGTGTTCTTGTTGGCCGATCCAGTGTGAACAGTTGAATAGCTAGCTAAAAGCAGCAAAGAAGGGACAGGGAAGACCAGACTAGCCTGAGGCGATGCCAGGAGAGGGTCGTTAAAAGGTGGTCCTGAAGTTTGGCTCCGAGAAGTTGGAAGATAGGCTGAAATGCTCTATCTAAATTAACTTGTTGAGTGTTTTTGGTGTGTCCGAGGGTGGGGTTTAAAAACCAGGACCCTGAATGTGTACATCTGCTATCCCAGAACTCAAGAGTTACCACCATTGCAGCAGCACCATTTTATAAATGAGGACACGGAGGGACAGAGTTGTTAAGGTGGCAACTGGAATTTTAAGCCTGTATCTGAAGGACAGCCTTAGTTAAAGTTGTAATTTGCTGTTAAGAGAACTTGATCACCTGTATAATTTAAAAGAAAAAGACTTAAAAATAAGTGAAGAAATATAAACTAAATGCCAGCAATACAATTTGTTTGGCTTAATAAAGCCCAAATATTTTCATTGGATTTGTATTTTTAGTACAATTTACATACAAGCTCAGTGCTATTTGTAATCAGTATAAAATTACTGATGCTTTGCCTTTTTTTGTACGTATAGGTCTGGAGGGTGTTTTGCACTTATTACATATCTTAGTTCAGGGTAGGCATTTCCCACATGCTCTCTGGGGCCTGTGCACATGGTTACAGGTATTAAACTAGGCTAGGCTAGGAATAAAGACTAATAGCTAATTTGAACAGGACTTAGAAAGGGTGTTAGCTAATATATTGAGAGCAGGTTCTAAGCTTTAGGCACTGTCTCCTGCTAAGGAGCAGGAAAAAGAAATGGCTTCACAGAAGTCTTAAGTAAGAAAGAGATAGAGATAAGAGAATGTAGTTGCATGACCCGGGAAGCACTTTGTTTAGCTGTTACCATAGACCAACAGGTGTAGTAAAGAAAAGTCAAGAGTCTTGTTTTCTACAGGAGCCTCCTTTGATGTCAGTCTGAAATGTAACAAATGTCATTCTCTAGCTGATACAATCTTTCTTGCAATGGGGACAGTTTCCATCTGCCCTTTGTAACCTGTCACTTGACTCTGGGAAAATTGGAGCTGCTTGTTTGAGACTCAGGTGTCACCCTTCCGTAGAATCATAGCCAGCTGGACCCCCTGCTCAGGTTAGCTTTATGGTGGTTGTACAAGGGGGTCTTCTCGCTAGTGTTTGTTACCGTTCTTCCTTCAGGGAAGTCTGAAATGGAGCAGGAGATTCGGAAGCATACATAGATAGCCTCATTCTGGTTTCCGGTTTCCCTCTCCCCCAAAGCCATGAAGCTCAGCACATCTTCCTTTTTACACATTACATCCTTCGGGTTTTATATTTTCCTACTGCCTGGGCTGCCTGAACAGCCCCTTAGCAAGGGATATTCAGAGCTTTGAGCTATTTGACCTTAAGTATGTCACCATGTGGATCTTTTCCATACTCCCTTGCTCCCCGGTTGAATTGCTTGTACAGCTCTGTATGCGGTGATGTTGTCCTGTATGTGTAGACATGTTTCGTTGGAGATGTTTTGTGTCTACTGAGCTCCCATGTGGCAGGAAGGTAAGAGGGGTAGAGTGTAGAGTAGCCTGGGTGCTCTTGAGAACACACATCCTTAGTCTCTTTAAGGAAGGGAATGAATGGCATATACGGAAGGGTTTAGATTGAAGTCCCTTAACTATTTGTACATTCATGGGCACAATCCCTGATCTCACCTGGGCTTCAGCCCTCTCATCTGTAATATGGACAAAGCAACCATCACAGCCAGGCTAAATTACGCATGTGTCAAGGGTACAGAAGTTCTGTAAGTTAAAAGTTAAAGGCTGTGGTCCTCAGCACTGTTGAACACTGTTCTTGCTACTATTTAATGATTAACCAAATATTTAATACCCGCTTTGTTTTTGCCTCTGTTCCTCATCCTGGGTGTACAGAGGAAGAAGGGCCAAAAGGGATTCTGCTGTGGTGGGTCTCACCCGCAGCTTGAGAGACAACCAAATCATTGGTTCAGATGGTTCCTTTCACTACTTTCACATTTGTCAGTCTGTTCTGCACTGCTCTGGTCCTCCCTCAGCAGGCCAGCATCCCATTCTGGAGGCGGAGGAGGATCAAGATGGTACAGAGTGACTCAGGCTTAGGTGAGACGCAGAAAATGTTGTTCTCTGTCTAGGCTGGGGCAGGTGTAGGTCATCTTAAGTCTACAGTCTGGAAGCTGATGCTACAGGAAGTACCTAGAGGAAAGGGAAAGCTCAAATTCTCCCAAGAAGCACACTTCTAATGCTGACTAATGTGGTTTGCAATAAATATCCTCTAGAGGCCCATGTGTCAAGGCTGGTTGCCAGCCCATGTGCTGTTGGTAGGTGGTAGAACCTTTAAAAGGTTCTGGTGGGAGGAAGTCTGGTCTTTGGGGACATCCTTGAAGGGGCGGTTGGAATCCTGCCCACTTTCTGTCCCTTCTCAGCTGCCATGTGGTGGGCATCTTGTTTCTCATATCCTCACTGTCAGTTCCCAGAGCAGGGAGTCCCAGGGACCATGGCCTGAGGCTCCTGAATCCACAAGACAGTGTTGATTTCTGTTACAGTGGTAGAAAGCTGAGTAACAATTAAAAAGATGATGGTAATGTCTGGAAGGGTCTTTGTTGTCTAGTGTGGTAGCCACTAACCATACGTGGCAAGTTCCTTACATAAAAAACCCAGTTCCTTAGAGTGTGCCTGATGATCAGTCTAGCCTAGAACTTTCCGTCTGTGGGAGGTCTAAGTCTAGCCTTGGACTCACTGCCCTTTCTTTTCTTTTATTCTACTTCTCTGTGTATTTGTGTATTCTTACTTTCTTCCCAGGGCAAGGCATTTCCAGAGACAGTGGCCACTCTGCAGTTTTGTTTTTGGGCAGTGTGGCACAGGGTGTCTAGCTGTGTTGGCTTTCCTTTTTAGCATGGTAGCTTTTTAAACCTTTGAACTGTCCCACATGTCTCTACCACAGTGAATTTGAGGCTGACTCTCTTCTCAGTGATTATCAACTGGGTGGGATTTTTGCCACCTTCAGGGTGCTTAGCCATTCTGGAGGTCTGGTCTGGTCTGGTCTGTCTGTCTGTCTGTTTCTCCTTTCTTATTTTTTTCTTTTCTTTCTGCTCCTCCTCCTCCTCCTCTTCCTCCTCCTTTTCCTCTTCCTCCTCCTCTTCCTGCTCCTCCTCCTCCTCTTCTTCTTCCTCCTCCTCCTCCTCCTCCTCCTCCTCCTCTTCTTCCTCCTCCTCCTCCTCCTCCTCTTCTTCTTCTTCTTGTGTGTGTGTTTGTGTGTATGTGTGTGTGTGTGGCATTGAGGGGGTGATGCTTCTGACATCTGTTGGATAGAGGCCAAGGATGCTAGAAAATATTTACCATCACAAGGAACTTTTAAAAAAATCAATAATTACTAGCTCTCAAAAGTCATTGATGCTGAAGATGAGACTCCATGGGCAACTGTGGGATTACTGCAGCAGAGCAGTGGATTTGGCAGTGGCTGGACGTTTCCCATGTATGTTGAGTACTGAATACTGGTTGCAGCTGTGTCTCTGGTAAGCAGGTGCAGTGCTGGGGCCATGTCCATGGGCCTTACAGGGTTAGACATCGCTAGCATTGGGGATCTCCAGCAATGGGAATTATGGACACAGAAGGCATGTCTTTAAGCCCTTTGGGGAGCAACACTAGTGGTAACAGTGCTGGGCTAGTTGCATAGGTCTCACATGCCCATGTCCAAGAGTCTTGGCTCTTCAGGTCTCAGCAGTGGCACATCATGCCCTGGGCCACCTGTCCCCCTCTGGTACAAGGAACTACATGGACTTGTGTTCTGAGGTCACAGGCACATAGCTGGGTTAGTGAGGTTGCAGCCTTCTGTATGAGTGTGGTGGCTTGTTGGTGGAACATTCATTTGCCCCTCTCAGAAGGTATTCTAGAGACACCTGTATCCCTCCCCTTGGCTGTCAGGGTCTTAAGTCAGTGCACGTCAAGGAATTGAAGTTGATGAAGGAATCCCAATGCTGAGGAATCGGAAAAACAAGGTGGTGGCCCCAAGAGGAAGAACTCCTCTCAGGAACAGATTTCCCATAGTTCTGACGCCATACCAGAATGCATTGTGGGAGAGACTGGAGCCAGGACAGTAATAGGTTAACGATGAGCTAGACCACATCTTCACCAGGACCTGTTAGCTCATGTGTACCTCCTGCCTTTTGTTTAATCCCAAATGTTCTATTAGTACCCAGAAGATGGACTCAGGGGTGCCTGGGTCTTTCATTCCTCTTCCTGTTGTGGCCACACTGAGTACCTATCCTTGCTCTTCTCTAGTTGATGGTAAGTGATGAAGCCTAGCTCGCTAGGTTTCCCGGACTCACACTTTCATCTTAGCGATACCAGGGATGGAGAGATGTAGAAACTTCCATAAGGCAGGGTGGACTTGAGCAGTGGCTCCTTTTCAGCCTGGCAGCAGGCAGTAGTGGTTCTGGAGGTGGGATGGGCAGACAATGTTAGGGCCTTTTCTAAAGCAGAGATTGACTGTGGACATCAGGCAGCCCTTCAAGCTAGGTTTAAACCTGTGATGGCTGAATGCTGTCGTGTGGCTGGAATTGCTAGTGTCTTGAAGGTGGGGTAGTCGGACTCTCCCATTATCCTTCTCCCTAGGTTCAGGGCCAGGTTTACCTTAGGTTTTGTTCTCTGTCCTGCACACCAGGTTTGTGTCTTACTGGGTTCCCACTTCGGCCTTCATGAGCTCCTGGGTCTCTCCTGGGTCCCTCCTGGGTCCCTCCTGGGTCCCTCCTCAGTCACTTAGGTTGAAGTTGGAGCTATTCATTTGTTTATGATTTTGGTTCTTTCTTTTGGATAAGGTGAGCAATGGACATCTTTATTTGGCTACCTTGGACTTCTCCAAATTCAGATTTATTTATTTTAATAGCTACTTTCTTATCTGTTTCCCTGTTTTGATAAGGTCTGATATAGCCCATGCTGGCCTCAAACTCTGTAACTGAGGCTTGTCTTAAACTCCTAACTCCTTGCCTCTACCTCCCTGGGCTTGGATTACAGGTGTGTGAACTGCCACTCCTGGCTTCAGACGTATTTTTAAATGTGAAAAGTATCAAATATATGTAAACAAAATTTTTCTTATACCTAGACTACCTTAGTTTCCTGCCAGAATCATTTTTAATATAATAGGCAAGAAAGTACCAGGGCACACCCTTTTTAGTGATTGAGTGAGCTAGCCTCTATGTACCTTGTATTTTCTCTCATCTATAACTTCAGCAGTTTATAGTTTGTTGGGTAATGTTTATGTGGTTAATCTCAAATTTAATAAGAAAAAGAAGGAAGTCTTTCATAGGAACAAAACACATTAAAACACATTAGAGGCAGGTTTCTTCTTGTCAAGGAGCAAAGTGACTTGGAAACATCCCAAAACAAAATGGGCAAGTCAAACAGGTTTGGTGAGTTGAGGACATTTACTTTGGAGTACCCTCTTCGTTCCTTCCCAGCAGACACCTAGCTCCCTTCTGGGCAGCATTGATGGTAGCTTCTGATAGAGAGGCGCTCTGCTTTTCATGGAAGGCCGAGAGGCCGGTATCCGTGTCTGGAACCTTTCAGGCTTGAAGTGCACAGCTGCCAGGCTTTGCTTCCCTCAGAAATGCACCCAGTTTCCCATAGGGATTTCCACAGGTAATTACTATGCAGTATAATGTAATATACTAATATATGTAGCATAATTTTATTGGAAGTATAGCTACTAGTCAGATTGGTGGAAGGAGGGTGTACCTCTTGTGGGATGCTCATAAAAGGAATTTTCCCATTGTTCCTTTGACCTCTGGAGGTTTCCTGCCTCAGGGCACTGAGCAGTGAATGTCAGCTGGGCAGGAGATGCTTTTCCTGTGGGCGTTCACATGCTTTTCCTGTGCGTGATTATGAAAAGGAAAGTGGGAAGACAGCCTGAAAGGGAAAGTGGGAAGACAGCCTTACCTTCAGGCACTTTTATAAACAGAGCAGCTGGAGAAGAGTACGTAGATGATCTGAATGGAAATTGATTCCTTAAATGTAGTCTCAGCCTTAGCTATTTAAGAGCAGTTCTCCCAGGGACTCAGGTTTGGTTCTCAGCACCCACATTGGCTGGGTTACAACTGCCTGTGACTCTAGCTCCATGGGATCTAACATCATCATCTTGTCTCTGCAGGTCCTTGCACACATAGGTACACTCACATATACATAAATAAAAATTGAAAGAAAATTCAGGCATGATGGCTTCTGTCTATTATGTCAGCTTTGGGGAGGTAGAGGTGGGAGTATCAGGAGTTCAAGGCCATCCTTGGCTACCTAGTGAGTTCTGAGCCAGTCTGGTGTCCATGAGACAGTGTCTCAGAAAGATAAGAAATGTAGTTATTGGTGGACATCAGCAAGATAGCAGGAGTTTCAAGTGCTTGTTCTCTGGTAAAAGATTAACAACACTATATACAGTGTGACCTTCAAGAACCACAGGAGTCACGTGAAGTATCATAGCATGTGAGCATAGCATAGAAATAAGAAAAGATAAATGCAGTAAGGCAGGGGGATGATTTTGTATTCTGTATACACTCTCCTGATTCAGGCAGCACAGCCTGGAGAGAGATACCCTCTGCTTGGGATGAGGAGAATGAATGAGCATCTGACTTAGTCTAAATGAACACTGAACTCCTGCACGTAAAATCCAGCACCTGTTACGTTCCTGTGGCCCCTGTCTCCAGGTTGGTACCTGTAGGTGGCCTCCACGCCTAAGCTAGCCCCGCTGTAGGATTTTACAGCCTTGAGTCCAAGCTTGCCATATTGTTGGGCTGACAGCAGCAGCTTTTGTAAATACATGTGCACCAAACCTTGGGGCTCACAGTTTTATTAACACTGACAGGCATAGTCAGATTGGTCTTGATAGAAAAATAGTGGGTGATTTCAGTTCCCCACTCTCATTTTCTGATGGCCAATCAAGAAGATATAAACAACTCAAGCAGCTCCTTAGCAGTCAGTGAGGTATAGCAGTAATAAAGAAACCTCCCAACGAAGTCTAGGTCTAGATGGAGTTACATGAGCCTTTAAGGAAGAGCTAGCCAGTGATTCACAAACTGCTTCATAAAACAGGACACAGCCACTCTGACTCCCATGTTAGCCTGAATCGAAGCTCAGAAAGAACTTAACTGTGACACAGAACATTATTTTAAATGTAAGCAGGAACTTAACATGGCAGCAGTTTTTCTTAACCCTAGCTGGTTCCCAAATAATGACAGAGAGACTAAGACTTATTTACAACTTAAAAGAGCACAATATTCTGTTCTAACCCTCTCACCTAATTTTGCTACCCCCATCTAAAACCCCCGTAAATCTTGAACTTAGGGTCTCCATGCTCCAGCTGAACTCTCACAATGTCTCCTTCCCACCCCTCCCGCCCACTCTTTTCCAGAATCCGTTCTCCTCCCAGACACTTCGCCCTATTCTCTCCATTGCCTAGTTTTTTGGCTTTTCTAGCTTTTATTGACAAGACAGAATAAATGGTGGACATCATTTATATAGGCTTGAGGCAGGAGATTCTTTTTTTTTTTTTTGTTCATTTTTTTGGTTTTTCCAGACAGGGTTTCTCTGACTAGCCCCGACTATCCTGGAACTCACTGTGTAGACCAGGCTGGCCTCGAACTCAGAAATCTGCCTGCCTCTGCCTCCCAAGTGCTGGGATTAAAGACGTTCTCCACCAATGCTGGGCTGACAGGAGATTCTTAACATAAGCATTACAATGCTATGTCTTCACAAAACCAGAAACTGGGATAGAAAAACCAGCATTTAAGTAATACAGGGATAATCATTACACGGCGAACAAAAACATTTTGCCTACACATAACCAAGAAAGAAAATTGTAGACCAACTTATGTGTGGAGATGAAAAAATTCTGAGTGAAATTCTTAGCCAAATCCAACGGAAGAGTGTATGAAGACATTCATACCCTGTGACCAGATTGGTTTCAGTTTGGAGATGCAGCTTCTTTCACAAATCAGGAAGTGCAATCATTACATAGACTTGAGAACCTGAACCCCATGGTCAACACGTAGACTTGAGAACCTGAACCCCACGATCCTCTCAGTCAGTATGGAAAAGGCCCTTTCCCTAAGCTTAGCATGTCTTACATCAGGAAGGGAGGGATTACAAAGGCAGTACCTAATAAACCTATAGACAACATTCGACTGAGTGGAAAAAAACTGAGAGCATTTCTTGTAAAATCTGGAATGGGACAAAGGTACCCACTCTCTCCAGTCTTACCCAGTACTTTGCTTGAAATCTTATTAGTTAGAGCACCTAGTCAAGAAAAATAAGGATACAAATAGGAAAGAAGTCAAATTATTCTTATTTGCAGACCACACAATCCTTAAAAGACCCTAAAAACTCCATCAGAGAACACAGACCAGATAAATATTTTCATCAGTCACAGCATACAAAAGCAACATTAAAGAGGTAGATTTTCTATATAACAATAATGATCTTGTAGCCAGATAGGTTGATACACACCTTTAATTCCAGGACTTTGGAGACAGAGGCAGAGGATCTCTGAGTTTGAGGCCAGCCTGGTCTACAACGTGAGTTCTAGGACAGCTGGGCTACAGAGAGAAACCTTGTTTCCAAAGGAAGACCTCACTGAAAAATCAGGGGTGGGGTGGTGGGGTGGAGTAGGAGATCCTCATTCACTGTAGCTTCCCAAGACAAGACAAGACAAGATAAAACAAGACAAGACAAGACAAAACAAAACAAAACAAAATAAAACAGAACAACGGTAGGGTAAGCCCAACTAAGGTGGTGAAAATCTTCAACAATGAAACTCAAGAAAGAAATTGAAGAAGACACTAGAAGGTAGACTACCTCCCTTACTCATGGATAGACAGAGTTAGTTCCATGAAAATGGCTATATTAGTCAAAGCAATGTATAGAATTAGTACAGCCTGATCAGAATCTCAGAAGTAAAGAAAACAACCGTAAAATTCACTGAGACCCTCAGAAGGTCCAGAACTAGCTGAAGTTATACTTAGAGGAAAGAGTAATGCTGGAGGTATCAATGCCTGATCTCATATTGTGTGACAGAGCCGTAGTGACAATGTATCCACCGACACAGAACAGATCCATATAGGACAGCAGTGGAATAGAATTGGAGACCCAGATATAAACCCAGACACAATACCTAACTTTTCACGAAACTGTGAAAAACATACACTGGAGAAAAAGATATCCTGGACAAATATTTCTGGGAAAACTGCATTTCCACACAAGAACAACTAAAACTAGATTGTTCTCTGACCCCGCACAAAATAAATTAAAAAGGGATCAGAGAGAACTTAGTATAAGACCAGGAACTTTGATACTGATAGAGGAAACTTACAAGACATTTCAAGATAAGATACAAACATGTTTTCTTAACTCTGGTAGTGTAGGAAATGATCACAAGAATTGGCAAATTGGGTTACATTAATAAGATTCTGTGGGCTGCCAAGATGGCTCAATAGTTGGGTAAAGGAATTTGGTGCCAAGCCTGAAGACCTGAGTGCTATTGATCCCTGGAACCCACACAGTGGAAGAGGAGAACGATGTCTTTTGACTTCCACGTGTGCATTGTGTCATGTGTGTGCACCCCCAAATACACAAATAAATACATCTAAAAAAATAAAGACAGTCCTGTGTGGCAAAGAGAACGTCATTGGAGTGAAGAGACAGCCTATAGAACAGTCGTTGCCAGCCTTGTGTCTGATGGCTGCTGTCACACGCCTTTGATCCCAGCACTTGGGAAGCAGAGGCAGGCGAATGAATCTCTGAATTCGAGACCAACCAGGTGTATGCAGTGGAACTATGATGGAACCATCCCAGATGTTCATCAGCAGATAAATGTATGAAGTATGTACAGGACATTCAGGGCTACATAGTAAGACTCTGTCTCAAAAAAGCCCCAATCCCTCCTCCCCCACAAATAACAAAAGAAACCGAGTGAGAACAATGATGGCAGGGGCTGCCTAAGGAGGAACCCTCATGCACCACTAGAGGGAATGGTAACGTGTGTGACTGCTATGGAAGTCAGTACAGAGGCTCCACAGCATCCTGAAAATAGAACTACCACAGGGCACTTCTCTACTGCTAATATTTAGGGTTTTCTCTCGGCTCTGATGGAACACCACGATCAGAAGCAACCTGGGGAGGAAAGGGTATCCATGTCATCACTGAACTCAAACAGGATAGGCAAGAGCTGTTGCAGAAGCTGTGGAGGAGTACAGTGTACTGGCTTGCTCAGTCTGCTTTCATATAGAAACTAGGACCACCAGCTCACTGTGGTTCCACCCACAGTGGTACTCAACTCGTAATTAAGAAAGTGCTCTACAGGTGTGGATGCGGTCTGATCTTACGGGGAGGCAGTTCTTCAGCTGAGGTTCCTTCTTAAATGACTAGTTTTGTCAGGTTGACATAATACTAGCCAACACACCACTCTTGGTTATAGAGTTTCAGACCCTGAGTTAAGACATTTCATAGACATCGGGCATCGTGTGTGTGTGTGTGTGTGTGTGTGTGTGTGTGTGTGTGTGTGTGTGCCCGCGCGCGCGCGCTGACTAGTCACAGTAAGCCAGGAAATGGAACCATCCCAGATGTTCATCAGCAGATAAATGGATGAAGA
Source organism: Mastomys coucha (assembly GCF_008632895.1). Lineage (NCBI taxonomy): Eukaryota > Metazoa > Chordata > Mammalia > Rodentia > Muridae > Mastomys > Mastomys coucha. The sequence continues at coordinate 79,019,676 of NW_022196898.1, forward strand.
AAGTGTGATCCAATGTACGAAAGGGTTTTATACAGCCATAAGGAGAAAAATAAAACTCTTACATTTGCAGAAAATAGGTGAAATTGCTAATCATTATCTTAAGTAAAATAAGCCAGCTTCACACAAATACTTTATATTTACTCTTGCACCTAAATTTAAAATTGTGAGCACATTTGTTTGTATGTGTGTGTTTATATTTATATATGTGCCTTTATTCATAGTTTACAAAACTAGAAAGTAGATCATAAGAGATAAGAGATCTTCATGGAGGTAGGGAATAGTGAGGATTCCAGGCAGAAGGAAAGCAGAGGTGATGTTAACTAGGGGGACAGAGGGAACTAGCCGAAGGGGTGTGTGGGAGAGATTCAGAGCTGAGTATCATTTGTACATAGGTATGAAGATGCCATGAAGGTGGGGGGTGGTAGTTGTGAGGAGTTGAAGGAGATTTGAGGGAGGGTGGTGTCTTCGTTAGGGTTTTACTGCTGTGAACATATACCATGACCCAGGCAACTCTTATAAGGACATTTAATTGGGGCTGGCTTACAGGTTCAGAGATTCCGTCCCTTCTCATTATGGTGGGAAGCATGGCAGTGGCTAGGCAGACATGGTGCTGGGGAGCTGAGAGTTCTACATCTTCATCTCAAGGCCGCCAGGAGAAGACTGTCTTCTGAAGGCAGCAGGAGGGAGGGTCTCTTTTACACTGGGCAGAGCCTGAGTCCTCAAAGCCCGCCCTCACAGTGACACACTTCCTCCAACAAGGCCATACCTACTCTAACGTAGCCACACCTCCTAAGAGTGCCACTGTCTATGGGCCAAGCATATTCAAAACACCATAGGTGTATATGCTCTAAATACACTATACACATGCATGAAATTACTAAAAAAATTAAAAAAAAATAAATTATCCTGACTAAAAAATATCCAGTAACCCTCTCCCCACAGAACTAGACAAACTAGTGAGATAACCAGTAAAGGACTTCGGAAAGTCTCAGACAACCAAAGCTGTCTCAGCAGAAGAGAACCGAGCAGGAAGCATCACCCTGCTTGACTTTAGAAACACCACAAGGCTGAGGTGACCCAGACACACATTAAACCCCAGGGGCAGAGTAGAGAGTCCAGAGTTAAGCCCACACATAGTTGAGTTTTGACAGAGGTGTCAAGAGTACGCAATACAGTAAAAACTGTTTCTTTCATTTAGTGCTGTTGGAAAACGGCATATTCCCATGCAGGTGAATGAGCCCTGCAGCCTTGCTTTTGGGAGCCGCTGTCTTTCCACTCCCACACTCCTGCACTCTCCCTTTCTCTCCTACTCTGCTTTCTTTTTAATGAGGCGTGGTTGACTCCTCAGCTAAATATAAGGCCATTCAGGGTGGAAACTTTATTTACTTGACATCCTAGACGGACCTTAGTAATTGTCGGTTGAATGAATGATTGGCTAAATGAGTGTGTGAAAACAACAAGTGCTGGAATATTCCAGATTCCACTCGTGGTTATGAGATCTTGGGCAAATTATTTAGTAAGTTTTCTCAAGTTTAACGCCTTTCATAAAACTACAGTAACTAGAGAACCCATATCACTGGGTTGCTATGAGGATTAATTTGGCTATAAATGTAAGACGCTAAACATTATGGAAATGCATTGAAGAAAATGAAAGTGACTTTGGCTTTTCCTTGTTTTTGGCATCTTATATGGAGTACTGACAGTATGTTTACAAGGAACATGTGTTGACCTTTTAAAGGACTTGTGTGATCTAGAGCTCTTGTTTTCCTTTCCCTCTTTTTCTAGGGGATGCAGAGAGCAACCAATGTCACCTATCAAGCCCACCATGTCAGCAGGAATAAGAGAGGGCAGGTGGTGGGGACCAGAGGTGGCTTCCGTGGTTGCACAGTTTGGCTGACAGGTATGGTCCAGAGAGCAATGCATGGGTGTGGTGGTGTGGGTCTGGAATCCCAGGAGTGAGTTCAGGATCAGCCTGGACCATGTAGCAAGACCGTATCCAAGCAACAGTAATGGCAAGACTAGAAGATGACCCCAGTGGGTGACTTGAATTGGAATGGGTACCTAGGTGCCAGTGGGCACAGAGGAATCACCAAAGGGACAGGCAATGGCAGGAACTGTGAGGTAGGAAACCAGACACAAGCTGTGCCCTTCCATGGCAGTAGTGGCTCTCAGAGTTCCCATGAGGTGCACGGGTGCATTGCTTGGATTTTCTAGGAAACTGAAGTCCGCATTCCATTTAAAGATTTCTTCTGACATAGGAGGAACAACAGTATGAACTAACCAGTATCCCCGGAGCTCGCAGAGACTAACCCATCAACCAGAGAGTACACATGGTGGGACTCATGGCTCCAGCAGCATGTGTATAATAGAAGATGGCCAAGTTGGTCATCAATGGGAGGAGAGGCTCTTGGTTCTGTGAAGGTTCTGTGCCCCAGTGTAGGGGAATGCCAGGGTGAGGAAGCGGGAGGGGGTGGGTTGGTGAGCAGGGGGAGGGGGAAGGGAATAGTTTTTTTTTTTCCCTTGGAGGGGATTTGAAATGTAAATAACAAAAATATCTAATAAAGAAATGAAAAAAAAAGATTTCTTCTGGCATCTTCCTCAAACATTGTGTCAGGTGGAGGGGGCCCTCCTCTCCAAATTCCATAAACTACTTCATAAGGGGAAATCAGCAGCAGCTGGTGGGAGGATGCTCGTCCCCACACCCGGATGTCACATGGGCACAAGTGCTAACATAGCCACCATAAACCAAACCGAAATTTAAAAGAGATTTCTTTCTTGCATTTAGTTGCTTCTCTAGGGTATATCCTGATGCCACTTCAGGTCCTTTCTCTGGAGACCTTTAGATGGTCAGGTTGTACTTAGATAATGGTTTTTGGGAAGTGATTTTACATTGGCTGGAAATTAGTTCCTAGAGCCATTGTAATGGGTCATCCAGAACCAGCGGCTTCAAGCAGCAACAGCCACTCTTGATCTGCAAGCCAGTCACAATTCTGGGCAGCAGGTGGCATCTGTCCACTCCTTTCTCGGCATCTGGGTCCTCTAGAAATCACTGCCCTTCTACGGTTTATAGACATGCCGTGTCAGTCTCTGCTTATAAGGACAACAAGTACTGAGTTTGGGACACAGAGACTGTGTACACTTATGGTCGCAGTCTGAGGTCCTGGTGGCTGTGAGGATCTGGTAGGGAGGATGATGCAGCCATTTTGTCTTCTTTAGCTTTGTAGAAGCTTACATGCTTTACATATATTGATTTTTTTTTCTGCCTTTGTCTCTCAGCCTCTCATTTTTCAGCCATGTTTAGTCTTTAAGTCTATATGTACTCATAGACTTTATAAGCAGACTCTTTTGTTACAATTATGGCTATCTGTTTTGAACACAAAACTTAGAATTTCAGATTTCTTTTTTTTTTTCCTGCCAGCACTTGGTTCTCAAACAGTATTTAAAATTGATAAAAAAGCTGAGCATAATCTCCACTTTTAGTCCTCATACCCAGGAGGCTGCAACAGGAGGCTCGCTCAGTATTCAGTGCTGGTGTGGGCTATAAAGTGAGTTTAAGGCCATTCTGGGATACGTGGCAAAACCCTGACTCTAAAACAAAACAAAACAAAACAACCAACCAACCAAACAACAATGAAAAACAAACAAAATCAGCTGGAAAAGTAGTTGAGCCCTCATGTCTTCACTCCTGTCCTGTTGTTGGCTCACAGACACCCAAAGCATCGTGGAGTGGCACAGCGGCCTCTGCTCACTCAGCACTGCCAAGGCTGAATTCTAGGGACTCAGAGGCTGGTTTTCGCCTGAATCTCCCTTGGTTCTAGTCATGGTCCTTTGGCTGCAGTGACCTTGTTAGGTGTCCTTGTTAGGAGGGAGCTCAGCTGATTGACTGGAGCAAGCTAGTGATCTCTGTAGCAGGCTGTGTTTTGTAGCTGGCATCTTCAAGTTCATCCAACACTGACAAGTCACATATCCACTTCTAGCTTAGCCTTGGAAAGCTGTTTTTTTTTTTTTTCTACAGTGAGACCCTCAGCCAGCCCAGACTCAAGAGGGTGCCATTAGACAGTTTGTGTTGAGGGGACAGTGGCAGGGCACACTGTAGAGGAGCTTGTAGGCAGGCTATCCTGTTGTTGCTGTCTTTGGAGGAATGGATTCTGCTAATGAGTTAGAGCGGCTGCCCCTCTAGTGATCCACTCAGCGTGCCAGTCTCTTTTCTTTAGCCCTCTGCATTGCCATGATTTTGTTCTAGGTCATTAGCATGTTAGACATCCATATTCATCTCTTGTCTTATTGTTCTCCTGACTCTGATATGTAACTACAGCCTCCAGGGTGGGGAAGTGTTTGTATACAAATGTTGACTTTTTCCTAGTCATGAGAGTCGAGTGAATGGAAATTAGAATTTCCTGGTCAGATTAATTATTTTGTGAATTGACTCCCCAGTGGTTTATCATGGTCTATAAGATCCTGGAACATGGAGGAGGTAACTACATTCACTTTTCACCTTCCTTTCCCTCCCCTTGTTATATATAATTTGGCATTTTACTGAAAAATGTGGCATGTGGCCAAGTAAATATACCTACCCAACCATGACACTAAAACTGGTTAGTAAGTTTGGGAGCTAATTGGTGATTTCTGGGTTAAGTTATCAAAGATAGATGCTTAAGGACAGTACCTCCAGACCCCACCCCCCAAATCATAAAGAAACTGTAGATGATTGTAGATATTTTGAGTAGATGAAAGGTCAGTCTTAAAGGAATCATGGGTAAGAAGTTTCTGATGCACTGGTGCTAAGCCTAACGAGTGTAGTCACTTGTCCTTAGACTCTTGGTTCTCACCGCACGTGGATTGGTTGGACTGTTCCTTGTAGGATTGTCCGGGGCAGGGAAGACGACTGTGAGCATGGCTCTGGAGGAGTACCTGGTATGCCACGGCATTCCATGCTACACGTTGGATGGTGACAACATCCGCCAGGGTCTCAATAAAAACCTCGGCTTCAGTCCTGAGGACAGAGAAGAGAACGTTCGCCGCATAGCGGAGGTGGCGAAGCTGTTTGCAGATGCCGGCTTAGTGTGCATCACAAGCTTTATATCGCCTTACACACAGGTACGGAGCCTTTGTGCCACTAGGTGCTGGTTATGTTATTGAAAGTGTGGTATCAGGCAAAAAGAAATTTAAACATTGGCCTGTGTTTTGAGGCTAAATTCAACTTTAAAAAAATTTTTTCCCTTTAATACAAATAACTTTAAAAAATTATGTGCTGTGATTTTTCTGAGTAAATCCAGTTTGGGTAAAACTTGCTATTAAAACACCCTGAGGTATAGCAAAATTCTTGAGATGGAAGCCATTGGCTGAATTGTTTCAAGCTTAACACACACACACACACACACACACACACACACACACACACACACATACACACATATACACAT
>NW_022196898.1:79025481-79031699 GCF_008632895.1 Mastomys coucha
GTGTGTGTGTGTGTGTGTGCATGTCAGTGCAGGTGCCTGTGGAGGCTGGAGGCATTTGATCCTCTGGAGCTGGTGACATAGGTGCTGCGAACTGAACTCTGGTCCTCTGCAAGAACATTCTGTGCTCTTAGTCACTGACCTGTCTCTCCAGCCCCCAGGACTGAGAAGTCTTGCCTAAGACATTGGGAATGAGAAATGACTTGAGCTGGTTGACAGAGCTGGGACTTTGAGCTGAAAACCCACTTTATATAATTAGGTTACCAGCCATCGCTACCTCTGCTTGTCACGTGAAAGTACAAGATGTCCCATACCTGTGGGGAAGATGCCTGAAGTGTAAGGATCTTGATGTGAGGAGAATGTCCTGTTTTTATGTTGTAATGCTTGATAAGGCTCTTTATTCAGCCTCTTTAAGATTCTTATGTTTGAATTTACCTGTTTCTGATTTCTATGTTTAGCTTTCGTGGGCAGTTCACAGTTCCAGTGTCTGACACGTCAGGCATGGAAGGGGAAATGTAGAGCCCGTCTTTGGTGTTGTGTTTGATATTGTGTTAATTCTATCAGCATTCATAGAAACAGGGCATACTGGCCTTATGAAGTGCCGGAGATAGATTATACAGTAAACGTTCTGTAGGGGTGATTCATGCAGGTGACCAGCTTGCCTTCGCACAAGGTCCAGTAGCCTGGGGCCTTTGCAGAAGTTCTGAATTCTAGATTTGGGTGTTCAGCTTTTGGCTCAGGAAAGATAAAGGGAAACTGAGGAGGAGAACTTTGCTAACCGTTTCTCTTCTGTGTTTGGGCCTGGGAATAAGCAGTGGAGGGAAATGCTGCCTGCCCTGGTAATGTCTAGTCTTTTAGGCAAAGCTGATGAGGAACCTGCTGCCTCAGGGCCTAGCTCATCGACGAGGCCACCAACTGTCGTCACTGTCACCCATTAAGCTGCCACCTTCCTGACTCCGAAGGAACAGGCTCCACCTGCTTGGAGTAACTGATGATGGGGCAAGAAGGCAGCTTGGTCATTTTACATCTGCATGCAGTTTCCTAGTGATGCTGTTTAAAATGGCTCCCAATGTTGAGACTGTTGTGTAGCATTTCTGTTCTGTAGTACACTTATTGTTCATCAGGCAAATGTGTGTAGGCCAGAGGACAACTGTAGGAGTTGGTTGTCTCCTTCCATAGTGCGGGTCCTGGGGGTGAACTCAGGTTGTAAGGCCCTGTTACTCGCTGAGCCGTCCTCCTGGCCCTGTAGTATCTGAGAGCAAGGATATGTTGCTTTCATTCCACTGAACTGGGTGAAGTGAGCCAATACATTCAATAAGCCGCCTTCAGACAGAAATGCACACGACACCCGAGGCTGGCGGGACCCTGACCTCATGTTTCACCAAGGAGACATGAGTGAGCCAGTGTTCACTTCATTAGTATTCGAGACGACTTTATTGAACATTACTACAGTGAGTAATGAGAGTTGGTTGTATATGTAAAGAAGAAATAAAGTTTAACTAGGATTCTCCCAAGAAAGGCATCGGTACCATAGTGCCGCGACAGGGCAGTGCTTAGTACGCCTTAACTTCCGTGCAGATTGGTACAGATGAAACACACTCTTTACACTTCTGCCTCTGTCTACCTTTAAAGGCTTCACTGGGATCGACTCTGAGTATGAGAAGCCTGAGGCCCCAGAGCTGGTGCTGAAAACAGATTCCTGTGACGTCAATGACTGCGTTCAGCAGGTTGTGGAGCTTCTGCAGGAGCGGGTAAGAGAAGGAGAACGGAGAAGAAAACTGCCTGATAACCTGGCCTCTAAAGACGACCTGACCGAGAAGTGTGTATTTCAAGTTCTTTGTAAAACCCAATAACTTCCTGTATGCTACTATTTTAGCATTTTGGGGCATACATAATACATGAAATATCCCAGTTATTGTAAATGTCAGAAAAGTTGCGAGTCATAGGATCTTTTATTTTATCATTAATTTTCCCACACATATTCTACTGTATGACTTGATGTTAGACTGTTTATGTTGAGGCACATAGAGTTGTTAAATTTCCTTAGGTATTTGATAAGTAACCACCTGCCTCAACTTGTTGATACACTTCCCGCTAGATTTCTGAGGAAGGTCCTGCAGAGAGAGGGTTCCTGGTTTTAAGTATCCCTCCCTGGCTTCTGGGCATATGAAACCATGAAGAGGCACTAGGGCCGAATAACAGGTATATGGTTCCCTTGGATTTTATTCATGTTAAAAGTAGTATTTCTTTCCTCTAAACTACCCACTACCTCTTTCTTGAGTCCACTGTCCCATAGTTCATTTTAGCTGGAGAGGACGCAGCCACTGTGCGGGTGAGGCAACTTGGCGTGACAGTGTTCCATCTGCTTGTCGTGTGTCCCTACCTTTGCTGGCCTCTTCTCCTGTGTGGGAAGTGGGGGCAGGATGGGGGGGTGTCGTCATCCCCTGTTCTGTCCTAAACGAGTGATGGAGTTTGGAATTCCTTTTTATGTATAAAATTCTGACCAAAATTCCTTCTGGTCTATAGTCTCTCATACAGTCCTCTACCCATATACATATGCTTCACCTTTGAAGTTTTTTATATTATAAAATATATAGCCCAGATAGTTAGCATAAGACTTTCCTTCTGATATATATATATATATATATATATTTTTTTTTTTCCTGAGGCAGGGTTTCTCTGTGTAGCCCTGGCTGTCCTGGAACTCGCTCTGTAGACCAGGCTGGGGACCAGCCATCTTCCGTTTCTAGGTTTCCTGTTAACTAAGTTCTGGGCTTTACTGTGGTCTTCTGCCCACAGCTTCCCCCATCTCTCCGCAGTGGTCCTGGTGGTTGTTCCTCATCTTCTACCAAGTATATAGTAATCAAAACCCTGCTCCTGTAGTTACTGACCAACTCAGGCACTAGCAAGGCAGAGGTTGGTTAGCCAGGATTCCGTCCTTGGGGGTTCGCGTCGCAGGTCAAAGGAGAAGAGAAGGGGGCGTGTGACTCCTGAGAAGTGTGTTAGAAACCTTGATTCAGTGGTTCACGGCATGTCTGGAGGCAGAGAGGAGTGTTCCAAAGGTCCCTTCTGGAGAGTCTTCCTCTGCTTGGTCTTTGAAAGTCAGTTTTGTCAGATGTACAGATGTCGCTCCACAGTCAGTTCATTTATATGAGACAGGCTTTTACTGTGTAGCCCTGGCTGGCCTAGAACTCACTATGTACACCAGGCTGGCCTCCAACTTGCCCGTTTTCCCAGTGCTGAGATCACAGGTAGATGTGCCACCTTGCCTCACACTTCACTGACTGTTGACAATTGGTGGCCATTACATTGTTTTAAATGTGTCTTTCTTTAATTGACATGCGTAGCTTCCATGTGTGTAGCTTTGGTGACATCAGTGTGTGTGACCAGCATGTAACCATCACTCTAGCCAGACACTCTGTGTCTTTGGTATCAGTACCTCTTTTCCAACAGGGACTCCAGCTAGCCAAATGATACACAGTGAGACCCTGCTCCACAGATACCTGCTTTTTCCAGTGAATATTTTAGCTTTGATTACTTGAGTTGGTCTATTTTTAAGTTTCTCTATCACTGTACCTTCTATGTTGACATGCTTATAGAAAGGTTTTTATTTTTTTAATTTTGAGACAGGGTCTCTCTACAGTCCTGGCTGTCCGGGAACTCCCTATGTAGGTCAGGCTTGCCTCAGACTCCCAGACATCTGCCTGCTTCTGAATCCTGAGATTAAAGGCATGCGTTCCCATGGCTTACCTAGGAGTCTCTAAATTGTGATAATCATTAACAAACAGTTTTGGTGCTAGAGAGTTGGCCCAGTGGTTAAGAGCACTGGCTGCTCTTCCAGAGATATTGTCTTTGATTTCCAGCACCCACATAGAGGCGTGCCAGCGAATCTGATGCCCTCTTCTGGCCTCGAAGGGTACCATATGTTATATATAGATATGTGTGCTGGGCAAAGCACTCATGCACATTACAAAAACAAACAGACAAACACAAAACAACATCAAAACACATAAACAACCCTCAAACCAAAAAACTTAAAAAAAAAAAACCCCACAAAAATCAAAACCAATTCTGTCATCACTTGGCCTTTTTTCCTATCATGTACATCTCTGTTGAAGTTCTCTATGTATTCATGCACGCTGCCCAAGTTCTACTCCATCCTCTGAATCAGTTCCTTTACAGTTTGAGTAACCACTCAAAGTGCCTATTGGTGGTTGAACTTTAGGTAGGCCATTTCCAGATCTAGCTTTGGTGGCACTGGGACTTGACTGTGGGTGCTTCTCTCCCTTTGGTTATCATAACTTTATAATAGCAAATGTTGAGATCGTGTTTTTAAGTGAACTACATTTATTCATTTATTACTATTTGTGTGTGTATGTATGGGTAGGTGTGTATCGTGGAGTACTTCTTGAAGTCAGAAGGCAGTTTTCTGGTTTTGGTTCTCTCCTCCGATGTGGGCTCTGGGGATTGAACCCTGGCTGTCAGGCTTGGCAGCAACCCCCTTAATCTGCTGAGCCAGCCCACTGAGTGAGATAATAGTTCTCTGTTTCTCTTTGTTTGTTTCTTGAGGAAATGTTCTCCTGCTGTTCATGCTGGCATTTTACTGTCTATAGAACTGAGGGTGACCTGGAACTCTTTTTCTTTTGTCTCATAAGCACTATGCTTATAGGCGTGTACCAACAGCATGCCTGGTTTATGTGCTCCTGGGACTGAACCTACCCCTTTGTCCATGATAGTCAATCACTCTGCCCAAAGGAGCTACACCACCAAGCTAGCTGATCCCCGCCTTTAATTTTAAAAGAGAAGACCAGGTTTGTTCAGTCTATGGTCCAGAGTAGCTATGAGTGTGGCCCAACGTAAAAGTACCCTCAGTAAACCATTATGACTCGTGACTTTTATTACTGTTGTTTTTATCTGTCTCATCATTTGGTGGCATGGCTCTCACAGGTGAACTTGGAGGATAGCAACATGTGGGGATGCTAAAGGCTGGACATGCTTATGTGTGGACGTGTCTTGATGTATCTGTCATGCCGTTAGTGGAGAGGGCTGAGTTTAGTTAGCAATCCCCAGCTTCTCCGGGGCCAGCTCTTCCCCATACTCAGTATGGGACATGCTTATATTTATCTATATTGAGCTTATGTTGTTTTACTTGAATCTTGTCATCTGAAAGTTAAAAAGTTGTACGTAGTCTAACTTTGTAATTTTTATCTTTTGTGCCTAACCAGCAAGTCTTGAATGTTTTACAGAGTCCTAGGAAACTGCACAGGTACTCCTGGGTGGTCCACAGACACCGTGCCAGGCCACCCATTTCCGGGGATTGTTAAGCTCAGTGTGGATTGCCCACTGCTGGCGCTCTCCTCTGGACTCCTTTCTTTGAGGTCTTCCTCACTTAGAATAGCATTCTTTGGAGTTCATGCTTTGCCTGCATACATTGGCCTCGTGCCTCTGCTGCAGCTGACCCACGGGCCCCTTTTAATGCAAGGAGGAAGATGGTTATGTTGTTCTTTAAATGTTCTGTGGAGATTCAGCAGTTCCAAGTGTAGGAATGGCGAAGAGTCCCACACACCATTCAGCCAAATACCAACTACGCCGTGTGAACTTTTCCACTAGTGCCCCCAAGGCTCAGGGCAGGGTCAGTGGCACTGTGATTTTTGTGATCTTGCCTTTTATTCCATGCTTTTATTTCATGATAGGTCATCCATGGGATCATCTCTCTTTGTAGTTTAGTCTAAGTATTTTTTTTCCTTATTGATAATTTTTTCTTAATTACTTACATGTATTCAATTATTATTATTATTATTATTATTATTATTATTATTATTATTATTATCATCATCATCATCATCATTATTATATGTGTGTGTATGGGTAGGTGTTTTTTTTCTTCCTAGAGTTAAGGTGGTTTGGTTGAGAATTCCTCCTGGTTTGTTGCTGAGAGTCATGCCTTGTATGAGCTGCCATTATGTAGTTTACCACAGCATGCTCTTCTTCCTCCTCCTCTCTCTTTCTGCCTTAGTCTGCAGTCTTCGTTCATGCCTTCTTCCTATTATGTCATCCTAATTAGAGGTTGTACTAATCATCCTTTCTATATGTATTACACTTGCAAGACAGGGTGCTGATTGGACACTTTGATCTGATGCCTCACAAAGAAGCATAGAGCAGACTCTGACATCTGCTGTGTGTTATAAAGGGCACACATTTAGTGCTTTATGTCTGTTAAA
>NW_022196898.1:79031709-79040292 GCF_008632895.1 Mastomys coucha
GCCTCCAGGTTCAGTGGTCCAATTTCTCTCTCAGTTTATCTTATAACGCCTTCTTTCTTGTATTTTTTTTTTAATTAAAGATTTGCTTGTTTTTATTGTATGTGTATGGGTGTTCTGCTTGCACGTGTGCCTGCACCACATCAGCGCAATGCTCTTGGATGCTAGAATGCACTAGAGCTATAGACACTTGTTAACTGCCATTAACATTGGGTGCTGGGATTCAAACCCAGGTCCTTTGGGAAAACAGCCAGTGCTCTTGACCATTGAGCTCCCCCCACACCCCAGTTTCTGTGGCGTCTTGATATGAGATCTTCTCGCTCAGTTCTTTTTTGTGCTGACTCATTCCACCCACCCGATATCTTGGTAGTACTTCGCAGAAATTTCAAGATTTGCTTACAGCTGGGTTGGATTATGCATGGGGGGGGCTTTACAGTGATTTTTATGTATCTCTGTTCTATTTTTAGGAGTCTTCTCATTACATTCAAAACTTCCCATTACACTCTGTCTAGAAAGTGATCTGGTTGCATGGATATAGAACAGAAGTTCTCTCATGGAGATCGTTCTTTTATCATAAAGTAGGGTGACCACAGAGAAGAAATTCAAACGCCCTGTTACTATAATTATGTACTCTTGGCATCAGCCTTGTTTGGGGAGCAAGACCTCAGTTATATGCTTTCCTAAGCAGATGACTTTCCTGAGAGCACGGGAGTAACTACTCTGCTGTGCGTGGTGACTCTCGTTAACTGGAGAACACTCAGTGCCATGTGTGGTGCATGCTGCAGCAAACACTGGGATGCGGCGGCCAGCCAAGCACTACTGCTGCTTTATGGACCTGCATGTTTGGTCTCTGCCACTCTTACTTAGTTTATAGTGTGTAGACAGGATGGCCATGTATAAATTAGTTTGTTTCTTCTTTTGTAGCTGGTGGAGAACTTAAAATTACAACTGGAGGAAGATACACATGGGCAAAACTACATCTGTTGGGACATGAACTCTCTTTGATTGCTTCCTAGTAAAGTTGAATCTCAAGGAAGCCTTAGGGCACATGGAGAAGCCAGTGAACAGCTGGCAGGTCACACGTTTAGTTGGTGGGATGCACACTGCTTTCCCATGGACAGGCCACTTTGGTACAGTGCACACCCTGTCCAATCATCCAGCCAGGCATAGTCCATGCAACTCACCTTCAGTATCTCTGCAGAGAGGTTTGTGAGATTTTCCAGAGGCCTTAGGGGAGAGTACATGGTGGGATCTCCAATAGATGGAGGGTGGAGGGGCTGAGCGGCTGGAGTGCAGCGGTGACTCAGAGCAGAGGAAGTCAACCTGACCAGGTCACAGTAGGCTCAACACCCCGAGGAGTGATTGTAACATCACCGTTTTACTGAGGGACGCAGGGTCAGGTTTGTGATGTAGTCTCAGGTCTTGGCGTTGTCAATGGGTGGATACTGCAATCTACACTTGGGTCTTTCTAGTGGATCATCATTTCTAAATTCTATATTACTCCTGTCTCAGTGGGCTGTTGAAATATGAATCTTTTATCTGATTCCCTTTCACATTCCTTGATGGTTAATTCCTGAGTACAGATGGGGTTTCATTGATGTTACAAAGACTGAATCCTTTTAGAGTACTTTAAAGGCACTCTAGAGAAAATCAAGGATAATACTGCCCAACTTGGAAAAGAAACTCACACAGTGAAAGAAACTTCTCAAGGTTGAGTCTAGATGATGTGAAATGTTCTATATTTTTATTTAAAGGCTTATTTATTTATTATATGTGTGTGTGTGTGTATGTGTGTGTGTGTGTGTTTGTGTACTGCCCAGCATGGATGTTAGGAACTGACTTTGGATCCTCCAAGAGAGCAGCAAACATTATTAACCACTGAGAGGTGTCCCTGTGAGTTTTATTATTTATTTATTAATTTTTTATTTTTTTAAGTTAAAGTCTTCTTGGCTGACCTTGAACTTGCTATATAGACCAGGTTGGCCTCGAATTTGAAGAGACCTGCTTGCCTCTGTCTCCAGAATGCTGTGGTTATAGATGTGGACCACCACACCCTGCAGTGAGACAGGGCTTTTTAAAGTTTAAGTGAGGAGGCTTTTTTTTTTTTTAAGGTTTTTTATTAGATATCTTCTTTATTTACATGTCATATGATTTCTCCTTTCCCAGTTTCCCCTCCAAAAAAAAAAAAAAACCAAAAAACAATAAGAACAAACCTCTGTTGCCTCACCCCTCCCCTTGCTTGCCAACCCACTCTCTCCCACTTATTGGCCCTGGCATTCCCCTACACTGGGGCACAGAACCTTCACAGGGCCAAGGGCCTCTCCTCCCATTGATGACCAACTTTGCAATCCTCTACTGTACACGTGCTGCCAGAACAATCAGTCCCACCATGTATAGCCCGTGGTTGGTGGTTGAGTCCCTGGGAGCTCTGAGAGTACTAGTTAGTCCATATTGTTGTTTGTTGTAAGGGGCTGAAAACCCTTCAACTCCTTTGGTCCTTTCTCTAGCTCCTTCATTGGGGACCCTGTACTGAGTTCAATGGATGGCTGTGAGCCTCTACATCTGTATTAGTCGGGTAGTGTCAGAGCCTCTCAGGAGAGACAGCTATATCAGGCTGGCTTGTCCTTCCTTCAGTCTCTGCTCCATAGTTAGTCTCTATTTCTACACGATTGAGTACTACTCAGTTATTAAAAACAATGAATTTATGAAATTCTTAGGGAAATGAATGGATCTGGAGAATATCATCCTGAATGAGGTAACCCAATCACTAAAGAACACAGAGGGTATGCACTCTCTGATAAGTGGTTATTAGCCCAGAAGTTCAGAATACAGCAAGAACAACCCACAAACCACAAGAAACTCAAGAAGAAGGAAGACCAAAATGTGGACATTTCATTCCTTCTTAAAAGGGGGAACAAGTGCGGAGGCTTTAAAGGTCTTTCCAACACAGGTGTCCTAGGCTGCACGTATCATTAACGTGGATGGCATCCAGTCCCAGGTGGCCAGATAGGCTTGTCACCTGCAGCAGCTCCAGCTATCACATATGCATGAGCTCCTCTTCTTTGTTGGAGTCCTAATAAAATGCTGCTTACAATGACAAGTTGGTTTCTGAAATAAACTAAGGGAAATTTACCGCTGCCTCAGGGTCAGCTCTAAGGGGTTTGCTTGGTTTTCCTCACAGTGGCCAATGCTCTTACCTCTGGTCATTGGACTCTCAAGAGTTCAGGTCAGTTCTGAGCCTTTCTGGAGTTTAGTTTGTAGGTTGAGGCCCAGTCTCAGAACATTGCCTTTTCAGATATGAGTCATGCATGAGGTTGTCTCGGTCACCCACTCTTCTGCCCCGCTGTGTATCTAACTCAGGGTGCCTCTCCTTACTCTCTGTCATTGGTCAGAATGACTCGAGAGAGTATGGATTGTTTATTATCAATTGAGGAAGAGCTCTATGGACAGGATGGTTAGGTTGTATGTGTGGGGCATAGTGAACGGAGTTTCCATGCCTTCTTTTGGCTCTCTCTTAGCACGTCTGCATGTAGAGAGGCTCAGAAGCCTTTGAACTCCATTGTTTAGAGGGTAGGTTCGGAGGCTTCCTGTAGGCAGTGACTAGTGAAGTGGGCGAGATGTGAGGCTGCTAGTTATCAGCCTGCAATCAGGGAAATCCTGCTGACAAAACCCAATCCGGAAACTGTCCAGGAGATGTCAACCATGAATTTTTTCATATGAAAGATGTTATCATTTAGGAGATTCAAAGCTCACAGTTCTGTGCTAGGAACTGGGGACAAAGACCAAGTATATAACGGATTTCACCAAGTATATAATGGATTTCCTGTTGTGCTGTGGCTTTGGGTAGAGAGAAGAAGCTAGCATCACTGAGGGACTTGTGAGAGAACAAAGGAGCTTAAGAAGTCTGCCCCTTTGGGAACAATAGTGGCAGATGTTTTTTATTTTTATTTTTCTTATTTATTTTTATTTTTTATTTTTTATTAATCACCATTATTCTGGGGAGACTCTTCTAAAATGACTTCTACCTGTTTTATTTTATTTTTAGGTTTTTGAGACAAAGTTTTTCTGTGTAGCTCTGGCTGTCCTGGAACTCATTCTGTAGAGACCAGACTGGCCTCGAACTCTCAGAGATCCTCCAGCCTGTGCCTCCAGAGTGCTGGGACTAAAGGCCACCACTGCCCATCTTTAACTGGTATTCTTAATTTACTGTCACCAAGGAAGATAAATATTTACTTTGTATGTTTGAGAAAAGTGGGTATTATGGCCATGAGGTCTTTTTTATGTGAGTGCTTTAGATTCTAATTTCTCTTCCAGTCTGGTTGCACGATATAGTCAGTCACATAAAAATATACATGTCTCATCCTTTAATCAGGGGACTGTTGTTTTCTTAACCTGATTCATTTGCATGCATTTATTCAAGAATGTAGAAGACAAGCAAGCAGGAGGCTTTGTCTTTTCTTTCCACTACCCCTTAAGTGGTCACTAGATGGCCTGCTCGTATTGCATTTTCACTTGGCCTGTTAGAACACAAGGGAGCAGGCTTCTTGCCGCTGGTTTTAATCTAAAGTGATATTTTAAATGCTGTTTTTAAATCTACCAGGAACTCTGGATTTACTAGTGCTGTAAATTATTTAAAGGTTTGTCTTCTTACAAAATGGTGGGTTAGTGCTCTAAATGGATTTTATACTGCACATAAAAACCAGACTTTGTAGCTCAGTTTTAAAGTGTTGCCAGAATGTCGTTTGCCCGTGCTTTGGATGCATGTAGTTGAGATAATAGAAACTTAATAGTTGCATGAAAAATGTGAACGGGCCCCAGCATTCAAATCTGCCGAGCAGATCTGGATCCAGAAGAGAGTGCAGCAGACACATAGAGAAAAATACCTTAAAGTGTGGAGCCTCTGCCTGTTAACATGCTCAGGCTTCTGCAGGAAGATCCAGAGGAGAGGACCAGAATCGAGTGTCAGGTGATGAATGAGTGTCTGGCTCACCAGCCCCCAAGCAGAAAGACAGTTGCCCATACACGGATGCTGTGTAGCATCCGTCAGTCTTAGATAGTGTTTAGTCAATTAAAAAAGAATTGGGGTATCCATCTATTTAATGGAATAAGTATTTAAAATTCATAGCATCTAATATTTCTGTCCTTGGAGGTGTGAGATGCAGCCCTCATTAAGAGTAAATGTGTGAACTGTTCACTGAGCTCTGCTCGGGACACTTGGGCAGGCTGAGTCCCTGTTTCTCTCACACTGGACCATGGGGGCCTCTTAGATGGATGAGGTATCTAGGTGAAGGCTTTCTCTGGCCTGGCTAGCAATCTGAATTTTTTTTTTGTTTGAAAGGAAATTTGCTGAAATAAAGTGGATTATATGGATGATAACAACGGCACAGTGTTTCTGATAGCTAGGTAAGTCTGTGGACATCCTAAGGAATTCCAGATCAAACCATCAGTTCATGTGGCAGGGACTCCACATTCTGCTCCTTAGGTAGCCAGTCTCACTTAGAGCTGGCCCCAGTCCTTTTGGGTGTTTAATGCTGGTTTCAGAGACTGAGGTTTGGATTAGAATGTGGTAGAAACTGGCTGTGTCTGCATTTATATCTTAAAAAAATTATGTGTATGGGTGTTTTGTCTGCAACTGTGTCTGTGCACCATGTGTGTGCCTCGTGCCAGCAGAGACCAGAAGGCGGCATTGGATCCCCTGGAACTGGAGTTACAGATGGCTGTGAGCTGCCATGTGGGTGCTGGGAATTGAATCCAGATTCTCTGGAAGAGCAGCCCATGCTCTTAGCCACCGAGCCATCTCCCCAGCCCTGTGTCTGCATTTTTAAGGTTCACTTTGTCCTTCTGTTAAGTGTTTGCCTCGTCTCTGCACGGATGCCATAGAGCTCACCTCTACTGAGCCGATGCTTAGTGGCCCCCTTGAGTCACTTCCCTTGGCTCCTAGTGTTTGTGTTAGATCCAGAAATATTCACTTTATCTTTTCAGAGGAAAATGGGAACAAACTCTTGATCTTTTACTTAGCATTGGTTGTCATCCAGAAGAAATGTATACCACATTATAAGTCTAAAATTCATTTAAAAATACTGTTAGACATGAATCTGCAAAGGGAAGAATTTTGTTGAATGTGTGTGATGAAAAATTATTTTGGCTTAAAAATAAAATATTTGTCCTGCTTGATTTTGAAAATATAATTCTAGCCTCCATGTTGATACGTGAAAGCAGCACATGACCAAACTTCATATATGCTGAAGCACAGAGTTTGCGAATGGATTCCTTTCTGATGTCATTTGGAGTCACTCTGCCTCTCACTAGTCACTTTGAAGACACTCAGCTTTCCGCACAGATCACTCGTGTGTTTGTGGGCCCATGTGGTCTGGTCAGAAGGAGCCTTTTATTTGTAAAAATAGTGGCTCCTTTGCAAGATCTTGCTGTGTTCAGGGCAAGCAGAGTCAGATAGCTGTGAACACCCTCTATGCTGTGTTTCTGAGGAGTGCTTGCTCCTATTTGAGGAAAGAGTACCGCTGCAGCAGCTTCAGCCATGGGCTTGGAACAGTGCAGTGGGCTGGTCATACTGCTGTGAATCATCAATTTTTGGGAGCTGCATCTTGGGTTGCTGGCAGAGGAAACCAGCTGGAAATTAGAAGTACTCGTTGTATCCGACGGAGTTGGAAAGACTTACTGAGTGCCTTTCTTCTGACCCCTCTAGGTTGTTGACAGTTATCCACCAATAAATTTGGGAGAAGGGGAGAGCTCCAGTCCCCACCACCACAAAGTGCCCCTCCCCCAGTCCTTCCACTGTGTAATACAGCAAAGAAAGGGCAAAACAAGCAACTAGAGAGTGGCTTTTTCCAGGGCGGGGCTGAGACTGGCTTTGCAGATACCCTATGGCATTTATTCCCACCCGGTGTACTCTGATCTTTCAAAGTAAGATAAGAGCTCGGAGGCCATGGAGGAGGATGGAGGTTCTCTGTGTGCACTGCAAGAGGGCTTGAAGAAATGCCTTTACAGCTGCTCACATCTCACCAATACAACTTTTCCAGGCCAAACACAAGTGCTGACTATCCTTTTTGTGAAGAACATTATCAGTGCGCTGAAAGATCTTACACAAACTAGAAACTCTTAAAATTATAAATGCTTAACAGAATTTATTTTTGAAAGTAAGTTATAACAAGGTACTTACTTGGTGACGTTTCATAGGTTGGTTTCTAATGGGGGGAAATGAAAGGGTACTTTTAGAGTTGGAGTTCCAACTCCAACACCTATCAATTGATTTTTTTTATGGGCTTGGAGAAATATCTTTGTTTCTGGCCTCACTTCTTAATTAGTGATAGTCATTAGTAATAGTACCTGCCTTGAAGCTACTGCAAATTCTGTGAGCTAACGGACTGACGTGAGGAGCTAAGGCTGGACTGTAGTATGCACAAACAGCTAAGGCTGGCCCCTAGCATAGAGCAAGCACAGGGAGTACCACCATCCTCCTCCTCCTTTATCACCAGTGTGCTGAGTGCACTGGAAGGCTCACAGTGGGCATTTGCTAATGCCTCTGGCCTTAGAGCCCTCATTTGTAGAGGGACAGACAGTGACAGTGTCTCAGGCCTTGATAGGTAGGTATCAGGACAAATGCACAAATCCATGTGAAGCCTGTAGGGCAGTGTTATCCCTGTAAGGCAGAGCCTCTCAGCCCAGACACCATGCCACTTCATCCTTACCACAGCCTTGAAGCGTGTGTGTCTGGTCGGGGAATAGAGGCACCAGGCTGTGAGGCGAGGAAGCCCGCTCAAGGCTGCATATTTAGAAATGGAGCACAGACAGTAAACGGGTTTACTGATTTCCGTGTCCTTTCCGTGAACTTTACTGTAGTTGCCCTTACAGAAGCCTAATGAGTACCTGGCCTTTCATGTAATTGATACTTTCAGCATTTATTTCCTTAGAGTAGAAGATTTGGGTTCTTTATGTTGTAGCTGCCAAGAATATTTATGGCTCAATGAGACTTTGGGGGTTCTCGTATCCGACTGAACATGCCGGGTATGTTCAGCTGATTGAGGTGTGTCCTGCTGTCCCTCAGAGACAGGGGTGTCTGGACTCTCACAGGCTTGATAGAGCTTGCCAACAGGCCATTCGCCCTGCACTATGCCCATGGCAGAGAACCGTTAAACAGTGTAGTAGGCAAATGACATGGAAGGAGTTTAGGACGTTTCGCTGTGCCCATTCCCAGCTCCTACCAACTACTCCTTTCTCACTGAAAGTCCACATGGAGAGCAGTGCCGGCACTGCTTATCTGACTTAAACAAGGATCTTTTTCTTAAAGTCAGGCATTCCATGTAAACTGCTGCCCTGAAGCTTCTCCCCCACCCCCAGAATGCTGACACACACTCACTTTGTTGTGGGTCTATCTATGTGGGGAAGTAGCTCACCTTATAAGTATATGGTCGTGTGTGAAATTCACCGAGTCAGACTAGAGGCAGCGGAATGAGCTGGCCTGCCTTAATGACTTGATATAGTATTTCTCCTCAGTAAATACAAATGATAACTTTCTTTCTTTCCTTCTTTCTCTCTCTCTCTCTTTTGTGTTTTTTTTTGTTGTTTTTT
>NW_022196898.1:79040302-79058288 GCF_008632895.1 Mastomys coucha
GAACTCAGAAATCCACCTGCCTCTGCCTCTCAAGTGCTGGGATTAAAGGCATGTGCCACCACCGCCCGGCAAATGATAACTTTCTACTAGAAAATTCAGAAAGTCTGGGAGGTTTATGGAGAACAGCTGGGCAGTTTGTGCCTCACATGCATGCTTCCTGCTTTCCTCCTTGATTCGTGGGATGCTCGAGGGATAGGAGCCTCCGTGAAATGCCGCTGGGTTCCAGGAGTGGTGCTGTGCCAGGCTGCCTGTGATTTTTGATTTTGTGACTTCTTTTCCTGTGTGTGTAGTCTTTCTTATTCTTGGGTTTATTATGAGAAGGTCAGAGGCCTCCTTCAATATAACCAGAGAAGTCAGGTTTTGTCACCTGATTGAACTGAACTGTGTTTCCCTCTGTTGTACCATTGTGGAAGCAGAGTATCTGAGAAGATAGTACTGTAAGCCACTCATACTGTCTAGATTCTCAGACCTCATAGGGATTGCTTAAACTGGTACACCCTGTCTTCATGTGCTCTTTTGACATAGATATGTGAATAATAATAATAATAATTTATATATTATTATATAATACAATAACAACATATTACTATATTTTATATAATAATATTATACTGCATATTATAATATAATATACTATATAATATAATAATAACAATAATAATAATAATAATAATAATAATAATAATAATAATAAATTTGCTCTGCTGATTAAGATCAAAGTCTACCATTGCCCAGATAGCCTTCTGAACTCAGTTCAATATGGAAGACTCCTTTCATTGGCAGAGCTTTCCTCTCTTTGACCTTGTCTAGGGAGTTTAACTACCTCTCCCCATCTCTACCTACAGAATGCCACGTAGCCTTGGTTAAGATTACAGGTTCAACTTCCTTTCTCCTGATAAGAACCCATTCAGCTGGCACCTGAGATTGCTAGGATGCCTCCCCATGCTAATGAGGCATTTCGGTACTTTAAGCCTTTGCCCACCCTGGATATTTTGACACCCATTCCCAAAATTATATAAGCCTTGAATCACCCCAGGTAAGATAGTTCTGCCTCCCTGTGGCTGGTCCTGGTGTGATTATTTTCCATATGGACTCACAGGGCTTCCAGTACCCCGCCCCAATCCCTGTGCACAGGGAGGGTTGTAGGTTGGGGAAAAATAAAGTTGATATGAAATGGGTGTTGTGGAGCTGTGTAGAAGTAGTTCCTCTGGGCACTTCCAGTCTTTGTTGTCAGAATACTGGCAGTCCAGTTCAATAGCAAACACCAGCCATGTGTCAGTAGGAATCAGTAGCATGTGCCAGCAGGAACAGTGAGGCTGAACCAAATCGTCAAGAGTCTGTAGACATGGCCAGAATCAGCCGGAATACCACAAGAAGTTCTTTGTTGTGTTTCTCTCTATGAAGTGAAAACCAATGAAGACCAGCAAAGACCAGCGAAGCATTGCAAGGTGTAGTGTAGCAGTGTAAGAGCGTCCTCTCACTGTCTGTGGGGTTACCTTTATATTCTTTCCAACCATCCTGTGCCCTCTCAAGTGTGTGTTTTTAGCACATCACATGCCCTCTCACAAGACAGCTTCCAGAAAAATGTCATGCAACACAACTGAGTTGTTAAAGAAACCAGAACTTCAGGGGGACACTACTACTACTACCACCACCACCACCACCACTACCACTACTACTTTGTTTTTCTGTAGAACCAAATACAGTCAGGTGCCACTTTGAGCTCATCCCTTAGATGCTCTGAGAAATGTGTTGTGAGGCAGTTTTGTGGCTGTACAGCACTGCCGTCATATATCAGTCCACCATTAGCTGGGGTGGTGTCTGGCATGTAACTCTATAAGCAGTGTGGGTCCTTAGAGTTTTGATTCTTGGGCTGTGAGATGGCTCAGTTGGAAAAGTGCTTGCTACCTAAGTTTGAAGATCTTTATTTTTATTAGATATTTTCTCTATTTACATGTTATATGATTTCTCCTTTCCCAGTTTCCCCTCCAACAAACAAACAAACAAACAAAAACAACAAGAACAAACCCCTGTTGCCTCCCCCCTCCCCATGCTTGCCACCCCATCCTCTCCCACGTATTGGCCCTGGCATTTCCTCTACATTGGGGCACAGAACCTTCACAGGGCCAAGGGCCTTTCCTCCCATTGATGATCGAGGCTTAGACCTCCAGCTTCTACATAGAAAGCCAGGTCCAACAGCAAGACTCCGGAGGCAGAAACAGAAGGGTCCTGGGTACTATCTCACAGGCAGTCTAGCCAAAATGGTGAGCTTCCTGTTTAGTGAGAGATCCTGTCTCAGAAAATAAGGTGGAAGTGATAGAAGATACTCAGTGTGGACCTCAGCATGCTCACGGTTGTATACACGCACACACGCATGCACACACGCACGCATGCACGCACACACGCACATTGAAGATTGACTGAGGAAGACACTTGATGTTGGTCTCTGGTTTCTGTGTGTACTCTCACACATATATACACACGTGAACATGCACACACATACATATGCCCCAAAGAGAATCTGAGTCTTCTATTAATATTTTGGTTTGAATTACATTGATGATTGTTGCTTTATGCTTAAAAAAAAAAAAACAAAAAACCCTTCTTTTAATAGAAGTGCTAGCTTCCCGATAACATTGATGCTGTAGGGTAGGCATCATGCCTTTGCAGATTGACGTCTTTCATTCAGTCATTTGTAGGGGAGCCCCCTCCATCTCTTGCCCCGACTTGATGTATGCTGACACGTCCCAGGTTCTGTGGCTCCGTGTGTTCTCATTGGCCATGGGTATGAGTTCTGCTTTGCCCTCCTCACAAGTGCTTAGTGCCATCCTGTGCGGTGTATTTGGTGGTTCTGGTAGGGGTAGTGTGATGGTGAGCATCTTCATAGGATTGTTTGCCATCTGTGTCTCTTCCATGAGGCATCCATCCAGGACTTTCTCTCTGGCTGCTGGTGATGGTTTTAGGTTTGTTTCCGACCTCTGTCAAGGACGTTAGTGGTACCATGGGGACTGCATTGCATCTGGAAGCAGCGTTGGAAGGACGTGCATTTAAACAAGCTTCTTTGAACTAATGAGCACAGGTTTTGTTTTTCTTGTGCTTTAAGGTTCTTTGCTTATTTTGGAGGCTAGTCTTCTGTTTGTGTGTTTATTTTCAAAACTCTTTTCCTAGGCGATGGCT
Organism: Mastomys coucha; assembly: GCF_008632895.1. Lineage (NCBI taxonomy): Eukaryota > Metazoa > Chordata > Mammalia > Rodentia > Muridae > Mastomys > Mastomys coucha. The sequence goes on from NW_022196898.1 coordinate 79,043,480, forward strand.
GTATCCTTTTATTCTCTTGAGAACTTCTTTATTTCGAATAAGAAAACATTACTTGGGCACATTTATGAAAAGCCCTCGGTTGGTTCTATTCTGTGTGCTAATAGAGATGACCTGGCAGATGTGATATTAAAGAGTTAAAGTGGTCAACCCTGTTTAGAATTCTATAGAGCACAGTAATGTGTTAGGAGCAAGCCTTTTAAAGATCTAATAGCAGTCTAGGAGGTTATGTTGTATCACGCACACACTTCCATGGGCCTGCAAACAAACACTTCTCTCTGCTCCATGCTTATACACACAGTTCATGGAGGGTGAGCAGGAAGAAAGCCTGTCTCAGTGTCGTAGGTGGGTACTTGGAACTCTGAGTAAGTCCAGACTATTTTATGCAGAATCAAAAAGTACTAGTTTTCAATGACTGCAAGAGGAATTTAACACATTCTAGAATATTAATTTTACGATTACAATGGTTTTTTAGTGACACTGAGGATAAAGGAACACATGGAAAATGGAATAAAATGATGTCTGGTATGGGTTGTTTCGTGTTTGAAATCTTTGTCGCGTTGTATCTGAGATCAGTTCTATTTACAATTGCCTGTTCTGACTTAGAGTAGATTTTAGGAATTTATTCCTTCCCACTAGATAATGGAATATGATACTGACTTCGTGAGTGTGGGTGTTACTTAGGAGTAGACTAACTAATATTAGGGAAGTTGAAGAGGGAACGTGGCCCTAACTCCCCCTTTTCTGTTAGAGATGCTTATTTTTCTTGCACTGTTGGATGAAATGTCTAATTGCCTTCTTGTTGTTGCGAAGGACATTGTCCCCGTGGATGCCTCCTATGAAGTGAAAGAGCTGTATGTGCCAGAGAATAAACTTCACTTGGCCAAAACTGATGCAGAAGCCTTACCAGCCCTGAAAATCAATAAAGTAAGTTCTCTGCTGCTTTTCAAAGTAAGCGATGCAGCCTTCTGCGGAGCTGTTAGCATGATGAATGTGAGGCTTAGTGTGTGTTTGAAGCTGGGGTAGTAGTAGCAGGGTTAGGGTGTTGTGGTGTATGTCACAGTTCCTAAGGATGGGCAATGTTTTTAATGGGGTTCAATATTCCCCCATTACCATGACTTTGATTTGCTTTTAGTTACATTTGTTTATTTTCAAATATCAAAGGACAAAGATTATGTGAGATTTGGGGGCATAAGAGAAAGGATTGATTCTAAAGCATTAAGAAATGCTAATCCATAATAATTAAAGTGAACTTTTACTCTTTTAAACATGTTTCCCAATTTCCTGTTCAGCACTTGACTCTCCCTTATATTAAGAAAAATGGACACATTAAGAATGGTTCTGTTGTACATCTCTGCCTAATGGTATCATTAGGTGCCTTTCTCAATTAACAATTGCTGAGTTAAATTAGACAGGATGAGAGAGGAAGCTTTGACCTAGTCTCAAATCTTAGGAAACTTGAAATTGTATAATTTCTACGTATTTTAAAAACAGATATAAAAGAAAAAACAAGGAGAACCCCACAAAGGTAAGGAATAAGAGTACAGAGTCGCAGTTGGCTTTTCCTTCAGCCCTATTTCATAAGAACAAGATTCTAGAACACTTAAGGAAGAGTCACCTCAGTACTGAGGATGGAGAGCTGATCGCAGCCTGGACAGAGACTCCTCCGCAGTGTTCAGATCTTTGGTAGGAGTTGGTCTTGATGGCTTTTGTGTGGTTGCATCTCAGGTGATGAGTATCAGGGAGAGGTGGTGTAAAGCGGAGCTGTTCCAGCCGGCTGTGGTGGAGGGACCAGAGTTTGTACAGACTGAGGGAAAGAGAGATCTCTCTATGGGTGTGCTGGACTGCAGAAGCCTCATGTAAGCGTCCTCTGTCCAGGGGGTCACAGATCTGCTCTGTTTACAGTGTCCCCACAATGCTGCCTGTCTGCACTTCCTCGCAAGTCCTCCTCAGTCATGGAAGGCTAAGGCTTCAACGGCAGACATTTGCAGAGATACAGGCATTTAGCTCCTAACGGAGGCCAGCTAGAGTTGAGACAGGCAATGACCACTGTCATGGGCTTAGGAAACCTTTGTAAGATGAAGGCATTAGGGAAGAGACTGTTTAGTAAATATTTTGTTTAAAATACTTTTTTGATTTAGGATAGTGACTATCAACATGGAGTTTCCAGATCTTCGCTGTCTGCAGTTCTGGGAACTTGGCAGAATTATAAAATTTCCATTGCCTTGGAAATTAAATATGATGCAATCTGCATTTGTTTGTTTGTTTGCTTTGAGACAGGCTCTTACATACAGCCTGACCGACAGGAGACTTGCTGTATACACCAGGTTGCACTTAAAAATCACAGAGATCTGCCTACCTCTCCCAAGTTTGTACCCCGAAGCCCATCTAGCAATCTGTACTGTAACACCCCTCTCAGAAGCTGTGTGACACACGCTGATGTTTGAGGTCCACTTGGCTTAGCGAGGCTGTCCCTGGTAGAAGTGTGTTGGGTGATGTGTTATGAATATGCTAGAAGAAAAGCTTGTTCTTCTAGAGTTCTTAGTTTTTCTTCAGTTTGTAGGACCACACTATTACTGATAGGCCTGTTTCCATTGCTTTCAAAATTAAATGTATCAGCTTTTACTGCTTGGGTTTATAAATACTGGAAATAAAGTTTTTTTTTTAATTTATTCTTTATTTTATTTACTGTCTAACTTACTAGGTGGATATGCAGTGGGTGCAGGTTTTGGCAGAAGGTTGGGCAACTCCTTTGAACGGCTTCATGAGAGAGAGGGAATACTTGCAGTGCCTTCATTTCGATTGTCTTCTGGATGGTAAGATAGTCCACATCTAAAATTGAATTGTGCATGGAGGAGGCATGTCATGGTTTAAGGTATTTGTCACGTCTCCTGAAGGTAGTCATGGCATCTGTCAGTAGAGTTGTCATGAAGACTGAGCTGTTTTCATTCTGAACACTTTAAGTGAACCACGGGATCTCGTCCCACTTTCCCTTTCTGAGTGTTATTCATCGTGGGGAAGAGGGACAGTTGTGGATCAGGTCAGAAAGTGAATCATGAAAGTACATTGTTTCCCTGTGCCATGCCAGCCTGCCCACTGTGGTGAGCTCGCCCCTCAGGACACACATCCTGAACCATTGCTCTCCGAAGCCTGTGGACTATCGGTTGTTTTGTTTGTGTGTTTGTTTTCTGTAAAGATTAAATATTATATTTTGATTGTCCTCCTTGGATTTAGTTGTTTGACTCAGCTTGTAATTTAGTACAAATTGGCTTATTACTTTTTCATCTTAATTCCTAGTAATTTCATAATTTTTAGGAATTTTATAATTCCTAGTAATTTCAGGAGTGCATACAGATCGACATGGTGGCACATCACATACCTTTAATCCTAGCACAGGCCAAGAAAAGTAGATCTCTGTGAGTTTGAAGCCAACCTTACCTATCTAGCCAGTTCTAGGATTTCCAGGGCTCAGTAAAGAGACCCTGTCTCAAAAGACAAAAACAAAACAAAGTAAAACAGAACATACACAGCATCACAGGCTGGGAACGGAGGCTGTGCCTTGGGCTCACTGGTAACACAGTTTAGATTAATTGGAGCCACTGATTATGGCTTTTGCTTCTTGGCCAGTGACAGCTGACATTGGTTTGATGGTATTAAGAACGTAAGGGGGGAGGGCCCCAGGTAAGTGGCTCTGTGGTTAAGAGGGCTTGTTGTAAAATGGGGACATGAGTCCGGATTGCTAGCACCTTTGTAACGGCTGGGCATGGCCATGTGTACCTGTGACCCCAGTACTAAGGAGTGGAAAGGCAGATCCTGGGAGCATGGTGACCAGTCGGCCCTCCTGAAATGCCAGTTCAATGAGAGACTCTGTCTCAAGGGAGCATGGTAGAGAGTGATAGAGGATGACACCCAGCATCCAGCCCTGGGCTAAGCATACACCTACTCACATGAACGCAGCACACACTAAGTAAGCAAGTAAATAATTAAATGTAGATAGATATATTTGTCATGTAAGTATACTCAGGGATACATACAGTTATTCAAATCTTTTCAATAAAGATTAATTTTTTCTTGGAAAGGTCAAAAAATTAGAATTCTTGGTCTCATTGATTAGTGAGATGTAGTGAGATTATTATTATTATTATTATTTTGATAGTGACAGCCACCTCTGATTCTTCCTTTGCAAATTGTTTCTTTTACTTTTACAATTCTGAATGAATTTTTTTTTTTATTAAGGACAGTTGGATGTCTTGTAAGGATTAATATGTGATATAGTGTTGGTTCTCTTTGTTGTTGTTGTTGTTTTGACAGCATTTCTCAATGTAGCCCTGGCTGGCCTCCACTCTGTAGACCTGGCTGGCCTTGAACTCTGTAGACCAGGCTGGCCTTGAACTCATAGAGATCCACTTGCCTCTGCCTTCCCAGTGCTGGGATTAAAGGCCTGTACCCCCATACTCTGGCTTTGTCGTTTTCTTTTATTCTTTCACCTTCCTCATCCCCTCCTCCTTCCTGTCTCCTCTCCCATTTCCTCCTCTCTCTTTCCCTTCTTTCTTTCCCTGTCCCCTTCTCCCTCCTCCCTCTTCCCTTCTCTCTCATTTCCTCCTTTCTTCTTTCTCCTTTTTTTCCTTTCATTTTTAACTTTCTGAAATTAGTTGCTCTTCTGATTATTTTGTGCTGGGTCTCAGGTGACTGCGTGGTTCTTTAACATTTTTCACATTGCACAATTAATAATTAACTGTGTGTATATGTTGATTTGTGTGTCTCTGTAGTCATTTATGCCACAGACACGTGTTGAGGACAGACGACAACTTGTGGCTGTCAGGTCATTCCTTCTACCATGTGGGTTCCAGGGACTGAGCTCTGCTGGGTTTAGTGGCAAGTGCCCTTAACTGCTGAGACAAGTCTTGGATCTTGTTCTTTAAAAAAACAGTTGTTGTTCTTTGAGATGTGTCACTGGAGACAAGGTGATTATACTAAGTAAGACCCAGTGAATGAGCTGTGCACGTGTGTATCCTGCAGGAGGCGTCATCAACTTATCAGTGCCTATAGTCCTGACAGCTACGCAAGAGGACAAAGAGAGGCTGGATGGCTGCACAGCGTTCGCTCTGGTGTATGAGGGCCGCCGTGTGGCCATCCTCCGGAATCCTGAATTTTTTGAGCACCGGAAAGAAGAGCGTTGTGCCAGACAGTGGGGAACAACATGCAAGAACCACCCCTACATCAAGGTCTTGACTCATCTGACAGTAACGTTTGTGTTGAAATGTGGCCGTTGCCTGTGTGTTAATTGTTCCTCTGAGTTGTGAATTTTTGCAGAATTGAGACTGGATCTTAGATGAGTGTAATGAGCAGATGGTCTTGTCATTTTGGTTCATGTAAATATTTATTCAGTGACTCTTTGTAGTCTTTTAAAACCATTGATGCTGGGGATTAAATCCAGAGCCCTTAGCATGCTAAACCTGTGCTTAGCTCTGTGTATATACCACTGTGTTAAAATGTTTACACACAGTTAAAATACTTTCTGTGTTCTCTTGTGGTAGGGAAAGATTTTTGTTGTTGTTTGTTTTGTTTTTTTCTAGACAGAGTTTTTCTGTGTAGCCCTGGCTGTTCTGGAACTTATTCTGTAGACAGGCTGGCCTTGAACTCTCAGAGATCCACTGGCCTCTGCCTTCTGAGCACTAAGATTAAAGGCATACACTTCACTGCTGAGCTGGTAGGGAAAGATAGTAATTGTGTTTTCACAAGGAAGAGTCAAAGGCCGGCTGCAGTGGGATCCCACACTGGGGCAGCTTAATATTTTTAACCCTTTAACATTGTGTTCCTGTGGAAAATCAGACACATGCTTCATCTCCCCAAAGTACCTCATTTGTTCATTGAGTGTGGACATGTCAGCATGGAATGTCTGCCTGTTGTTCAGTGTTTTAAAGTAGACTCTGAGCTTCAGAAGAAATGAACTGCATTTAGGCATCAACACAGTGTAGGGAAGGGTGGGTTCAGCTGCATCCTATAAGTGTGGGCCCTGTGGACTGAGACTTCCAGATTCAGGTGTGTGAAGGCAGATAGAGTGTGAGGAATTGTGCGTGAATTTGTTGGTGAGCTTGACAAATTTGCTTACACTGGATTACAGTGATTGTTAGTGGGAAGACACACAAGATGGATGCCCACAGGCTACACATCTCTGGCAGCCAGTGTCTAGTAACAGTGAGAAAAAAAATACGCTTTTTTTAAAACTGAGAAAGTAACAATCATTTGCTTTTTTGGTTGCTTTTCAGAAATCCATCCAAACATTATGTCACAAGTATTTTAAGAAATTACAACATCCGATTTCTTCAGTGTCTTTAATTCCCATGGCATTCATAAGCCTAGCTTGGCCTTTAAGATAGAGACCAGCTTTCAGAAGTTGTGCTTAGCTTGCATGAGAGTAACACTCTTACTTCTACTGTAGCCAAAGATTTCCTCTTGCTTCCTGTTAGATGGTTCTGGAACAAGGGGATTGGCTCATTGGAGGAGATCTTCAGGTCCTGGACCGGATTTACTGGAACGATGGTCTTGATCAGTATCGTCTTACCCCTACGGAGCTCAAGCAGAAGTTTAAAGATATGAATGCTGGTAAGGTGTGAACCTACTCATCTAGTGTGAGAGGGATTATTTGGAGAGAAAATTCCAGAAGTTTTTTCCTAATACTAACTCAGATGTATTGTCATTAACAGGATAATGATCACTAGACTACGAGGCAATGCAATATATAAAGAAAAGCGCAGTCAAGCCTGGCCTCTGTAGTCTGTTTTATTTTCCTACATTCTTAGAATTTGATCTGACATTTTGCATATGGTGTGGAAGATGGATGCAAATTGGATGTTTATTATAAAACTCGCACGTTAAAGCTAAGGAGAACTGTAGAGGAGACTTTATCAGAGGTGTTTCCTCACACTGTGGGTGATAAGTTCATAAAGGGGCTTTGTGGTAAAGCAGACGTTGAGCCGCAGCAGGGAGAAGTTGCTTCAGGAGCGCTCAGCCTGCAGGGCTCTCAGTGTTTGGGTGTGGGATGAAGTGGAACAGTGTGTTCGGAAAGGCCAAGATGTGTTCTCCGCACTCAGGCGCTCCGGGATTTTCTCACCAAGCCTGTTACATGGGTGTGATAAATGATGTGCGGTGTGCGCACCAGCCCTCTTCCCACGCTCAGAGCGTGCGTTGTTGAGAAAAGCATTCCCTGCAGACGAGGCCGGACTTTAGGGGCTCCAGCGTTCTGCCATTGTTACTGTACCCTATCAACCCCCCAGCAGAGCTGGCAGAGCCCTGAGCCTCAGGACCACTCCTTGATGCTTCCTGCGTGGAACTCTTGGTGTGGCCTGGAAGAGGCAGATGAGTGTGGTTGCCAATTTGGAACCTAGCTGATCACTAATGTATACTAAGAGCCTACAGCCTCTGTCCCCGCTGATGATAGAACAGTGGAGGCAGGACAGCCGTGACCCCAGCAGTCATCTTGTGTAGAGTCCTGAGTGTGGACAGTGCCCTGCCTTACCACTTGGGAGTTTCATATCTCGTTTTCCTCAGTAAGGCTGAATGACTGTTGATGAGAACACTTATCGAACCGCATGCATAGGGTTTTATTTTATTTACTTATCTGAAAGAAGGTCTCACTGTAGCTCTGGATAGCCTGGAACTCACCAGGCTGTTCTCAAACGCGCAGAGATTGGCCTGCCTCTGCCTCCCAAGTGCCACCATGCCTGGTGTAGAGCTTTATTTTAAAAAATCAAAATGAGAGAAGATGACCTCACCATGAGCAACACCTGGCACACAGTGAGAGAATGAGTTATCTGGATTGCTGTGTGAGCTGAAGTTAGTCATACAGCTTCACGAGGCTGTATTGGTGCGAAGATTACAGAAGGCCCATCTGTTACTCCTAAGCCTGCTGTATGTGGCTGGAACTGGGAGTCACATGACCAAAGGCAGTGTAGGCCTAGAGGCTCCTGATGGGCCACACACTGCAGTGCCCAGTGGGTTCTGTTCAGCCTGCATCGTTCATTGCAAATTCACATTTCCTGCTTGGCTCCTTCAGTTGCAGGGTAGAACCCTTCTTTGCCTTTTGAACTTTATTTCTCTGTGAATTTGAAGCATATACTTGGTGTATTAATCAGGGTCCTCTAAATAGAGGAATAAAACTCAGAGTGACTCAGTCAATATCTATCTGTCTGTCTGTCTGTCTGTCTATCAATCAGTCAATCAATCAGTCAGTCAAAAGGGGCTTATTAGGATGGTGTATGGGCCATGGTCCAGGTAGTTCAACCATGGCTGCCTGCCAGTGGAAGAGGTGTAAGAACTAGTAGTTGTTTCCACAAGGGTTTTAGATAATTCTAGATCTAAGCAAGTTGGCAAACAAGAGCATCCATCACACGTGGTTTAACATCCAATAATTTCGGAGTGCCGTATACACTAGTAGGCTAACTGTAGCTTCATTTCCTTCACTTCAAACACATTGGGGCTCATTTGACAGGTAATGACTGATATCAGGCAGTAATGATACACAATTACCTTATATCCTGATGAGATTTAGGGACCCCATTGAACTATAAAGGCTAAGAGACAGCTTCTGGAAAAAAGTCCTTCTTGACAAGAGGCTGGATTATGATCAGTAAACAAACAGAGACACAGTTTTGCCTGTCCTTTCCCCCGTGTGGGTGCTCTCAGTGAGGAGAGAGTCCTTGGAGTTCCGCAGCCACTCTGTGTTCATGAGCGTCCCGAAGTGTGTGCAGGCTTGAGTTTCTGTCATCTGTCTCCAGACTTCGTGCTTAAGGAGATATTACATGTTTAAATTCTTTAAGACATTTCTAGTTGGGTTTTCTACTTATGATCAGCAGATACAGATAGTTCATTTCACGTATTCCCTCCCCTCCCGTCCTCTCCCCTCCCCTCCTCTCCCCTCCCCTTTCCCTCCTTCCATTTTTCTGGTGGTGAATAGAGATACATTCAGGAGTTTTGAGACTTCCCTCTAGTTTGTTTTTTGCCAAAATATGAATCTGTATCTTGGATCAATATTAGTCAATTATTGGCACTGTTGAGACGTATATCGGGGAATTATTGTTCACAATTAGAGCCTTTCCTCTTCCATCTGTTTTGTGCTCTTTGTGGCCAAACATTTTAAATCATTTAGGGAACTTGTTGCATAATGAGTGATTGCAACTTTGTTTAAAGTAGCGGAGAGCCAGTTATTAGCCTTACAGCAAACAACAAAGATTTGTGGTGTTGTTTTGTTTACTTTTCCATTTTAGACCGAGGCAAATAAGCAACAGGCCGAGGGAGTGTACTTTGTAGTTCTTGTTTACTCCTTACGGAGCCAGTAACAACCAGTCTCCTGATGTGCTCAAGAGAGAGAAAGCAGGAATAGTCACTCATCTTGTCTCTAGTATCTGCTCATACCTGGTTTTGCTCCTCTCCCCCTCATCTTAAGTATTTTGGTTACATATAGATTGTGGTCCCAAATATGGCTGTCACGTTTGGCTGTTGGAGGCCGTTTGTAGCTGCATTAGTTGAGGTTTCTCCACTGCCTGCATGGTTAATTAGAAGGTGACTGTTTCCTACCAGCGGCTTCTTGGAATCCGGGTGACTGTTAGAGGAAGGAGGATTGCACTGACCCAACTAGGAGCCGGTTAGTACTTACTATGCACAGTGTTGGGTCCTGCTGGTTACAAAGTGAAAATGCCACCTGCTTTCTTTGAGGCTAGCATGGTGTTGCAGAATCCTGAGTCAGTCTGTGAGAGCGTTGTTGAACTGTTGAGTTACACTCTGTTTTAAAAGGATGAGTAGAGATGCCAGGAGGATATTTTCGACAAAGTCGGGGGCAATATAGGAGGTTGGTGAGGCAGAAGCAGAGCATTGGTCAGTGTGCTTTCTTACGGCAAAGCCTTTGGCTAGAGATGTTGCAACCCGAAACCAGATAAGAAGAATCTCTCTGGCAGGTTCTAGCCACAAGAGAGACCTTTGTATAGGGTCTAAATTTAACTGAAGTGTGTGTGGAATAAGAGATGGGTGTAGTTATGGGAACCCACATGTAGTGCTGGGAATTGGGCTGGTAATATCAGGTAGGGGCCTTGTCTGTCCTTCCATTCATCTGTCTGTCCTTCCTTCCTTTTTTCCTTCCTTTTTTCCTTCCTTCCTTCCTTCCTTCCTTCCTTCCTTCCTTCCTTCCTTCCTTCCTTCCTTCCTTCCTTCTATCCTTCCTTCCTTTCTTATTTTTTAAGATGGTCTTACTCTATAGCTAAGTTGCCTTTGAACTCATGGTATTCTCCTGCCTCGTTCTCCTGGGTATTGAGATTCTAGGTATGAGCCCTGTGCTCAGCAGGGATTTGTGTTCTGATGCTAGTTGCTAAGACAGTACTGTGGGGAGACCCTGTGAGATGCGGCTGAGTGTGTGGGGTGCTCTGTGAGGAGGTGTACAGATCGCAGTTCTGTGAGGCGCTATGGGAGTGGTGCTGTGGGCTTCGCTATGAGATGGCTCCGTGAGGAAGCCCAGTGAGGGGTGCTGCGGCTATGGCCTGGAGGCATTCCATGGTGTGGAGGCATTCCAGGCTGGCAAGGCTCCTGCGGCTGTTTCTGCCTATGTGCTCTGGTTTCCTGCTGGAGCTCTCCACCCCTGACCCAGGAGCTCAGCACCTTTCCTCAGGAAGCCTGGAGGGACCCCATCTATCCTGGTGAAACACCAGAGACAGAGATGGTATGTGGCAAGTGAGCCACACAGACACAACAAAAGCTTCCCAGCTCACATCTTGAGAATAACGGCTTGTTGTCCTGCTTTGGGAGATGAAACTACCAGCTTGTGCAAAGGCTAATTAATAGGCTTGCATTCACCCAGGTGCCCTGTTACTGTTTTAATGATTCCTCCTTTTTTTCCCAGTTACTCAGCATAAGTCAAAAAGATCAATAACTTATGACATTCTTGATGGCAGAGGGAAGATGCTAGTAGTTCCTTCAAAAAGACACTCCTATAAGGCCCCATGCCTGGCATGGTGTCTAGAAGCTGTGGAATTCTTGTCCATACTGTCTTGTTGGGCTGCTGTACTGGTCTAGGGATAGAAAACAGGCAATGCCTGTTCTTGGAGTTTAGGGATGCTTAAAGTGGCAGTGACTAACTTTTGGGTAGGAAGAATGGCTGACATTTGGGAACACTTTGCTGCTCATTTTCTCATTCATTCATTCATTCATTCATTCATTCATTCATTCTGTCAGTCAGTCACTCGCCACTGGCTTAGTGCTGTTGCCTTTGGTCACTCAGTTGGTTGAGAACCTGGTTCATCTAGCTGTTTGTACTAGGTCCTGACATGTCATTGGACAGGTTATCCCATGACCTGTCCTACACACCCAGGGAGTTGATGCTCAACTTGTTTTTCACCATCAGGAAATGCTGACATTTGTCCTTTTAAGTAGTGGAAGACATTTTGGGAAGGACTTTCTCCACTCTCTTTTTCCCCCTCTTGCTTACTGGAAGGATTGGGCTCCACCATGTTGCCTCTTGGGCTGGCGGAGAGGAGTCCAGAGTGGAGGGAGGGAGAACTTGCATGAAGAACGGCCCTTTTACATAGACGTGGGGTAGAAGGGTGGGAAAGCCATGAGGAATGGACTGAGTGGGGTGTGGCGAGACAGTAATTCTAAAGTGGAAGACAGAATGTCTTGGGGTGATTTCATGCTGTCCTTACCTGATGAGTTGGGAAGTCAGGCCATAGAGATATGGCTGAGATACCACATGTAATTGAGTACAGCTGATGGTGGGGGGGTTGGGCGGTTAGTTCCTGAATTGTATGTCAGTAGAGCTTCACACAGCCCAGCAGTGAACCCTGCTGCTCCAGGAGTAAAGTGAGAAACAGGTGGTTAGACCCCGGTGCCCCCATAGAGTCAGAAATTTCAGATATATTTGATGATGTGAAATATGTGCAGAAAGAATAATGAGGAGACCAGGCAAAAATCAAGCATTAAAATCAAATACAGGAATACTGAAATAGTCTATGTGCAATTTCCCCTCGAGTTCTTTGCGATACTTCATGCTTTTTTTTTTTTAAAGAGGAGCTAGGTAAAAAGGGGGATGAGGTTAGGTCAGTGCCCTGCTCAGCAGACATGAAGACTGGGAGATAGTGGGTGGATGCTTGCACATAGACAGAAAGCATGGGTGCCTTTGGGATTTGGCAGGAAGTTCATGCTCCCTGTGTGGCAGAGCAGGAGGCAACAGGCTGGCTGCGCGAGTGTGGTCTAACGGTTCCGTGTGGAGGTGAAGAAAGGGAGCCATGTCTTTCCTTCCATCGTGGACTGTCCACACTGTCAGCAGCCTTCTCCTCAAACCGAGCTGCTGGAGTTGAGAGAACTGGATTCCTTTCCCCAAGTGTTTGCAATCTCTGTCTAGAGTGCAGACTCCCGAGGACACAGACACCCCACTGTTACCTTGGGGAGAGCTTGTGTGAACTTGAGTTTTCATCCTTTCAGACCATCCCTGTCTCTGTCTACTCCTGTGTCAGACTGGGGAGGGGAACTGTCAGTCCAGACCGAGGTGGTGAGATGATGGAGGTCTGAGCACATTCACGGGAGAGGAGGGCTGGACTCTTCTGGATGTGGGATGAGGGGTTGTGCGCCATGGCTATGGCGAAAGGCTGGAGATGGGGGCAAGAGGCAGGAATTGAATCTCCCATGATATTGGGCCACCAATAGGCAGGAGGAGAAGTGATCTGAGCTTAGGGCCAAGTTCCGCTCAGTTAACAGAAATTTGCAAGTGGCTAATACCCTGCCCAGTGCCCTTGGCGCTTGGGACCTCATCACAGTATGTAGGGTATGGTCTACCAGGTGAATTGGCCCTGGGGGACAACTCGGTTAAGGGAGTAGAGAGGACGGAAGGGTTGGCAGAGTTCTGTCTTATGTGGGAATGTGTACGGCGCTTTTATCTCTAGCTCACTACTTTCCCTGTCAGCCTGGTATAATGTGGTTGGGCTGATTTTCTACAAAACGTCACAGCTCACTTGACGTACTCACAGCCCTTATTTGGTACAGACATCTTTTCTGAGGGGCATTCAGAATATAACATGATTGTCGTGTGCAGTGTGCCCTCCATCTTTGAGAAAAGGAGTGATTTTAAGTTCCTGAGGGGGACAACTCACCCCCTCTGGAGAGCAGGGGTGCTGCTACACTTTTCTTCTTGGCTGGAATTTTATTTTATTTCTTCCTGTCCTATCTTATTCCACACACTGTAGCTGAACCTGGCAGTCACGATGTCATTCATGGTATAGCCAGGCTTACGGGTTCAGGTGCTGTCCCTGGGCGATTTTGCACTGTAGCATTAGGGTGAGAGGCTGCAGCAGAGCCTGTGGCTGGCTTGCAAAGCTCCAGATGCCTTCAAGGCTTTCTAGGGGTCAAGTTTGCTTTCATGTGTGGGCAGCAGTCTCAGGAAACTGCAGAAGTGAGGGTTATATAACTGAATTTAAAAGCAGTTTTGCTTTGGATCCCCCACATGTGCCTTCCCTTTCAAGGCATGTTGCTTCAGGGAATTTAAAACACATGCGGAGATAACAGTTGAGTCCCTGGGCTTCTGACCCAGCTTCCACACTGCCGGCTGGGGTCACTGGCTTTTCATCTGTGCCAACACTTGCCCCCTCTGAATGCTCTTGCCATATTCTGAGTCAAATCTCAGTTCTCATGTCATCTCCTCTAAATGGTTCAGTATGCATCTCTTTCACAGTAAAGGCCACCACAGCACAGCCACAGCACAGCCACAGCACCACTGCTCTACCCAAGAAATAAGTTCATTTTAAAACTGTTAGATGTTTAGTGTTCAAATCCTAGTATTTTCTTTAAGACAAGGGACTCTTTCTAAAGTTCATTTGAAATGTAATAAGCTCTACAAATTGTGTCTCTCCCGGCTTAGTTTTCTGCTTTGCTTTTTAAAAAGATTTTTTTTATTATTTTTAATTATGTATGTATTTTTATTATTTATTTTAGTTAGTTACATTTCAAATGTTGTTCCCCTTTCCGGTTCCCCTTCTACATTCCTCCCCCACCTCGCCTCTAAGAGGGCACTTTCTCGCCCATCCACCCACTCCCACCTCACCCCTCCAGCATCCCCCTTCTCTGGGGCATCAAGCCTCCACAGGAATAAGTGTACCCCCTCCCACCAAGGCCAGACAAGTCAGTTCTCTGCTACCTATATAGAAGGAGCCGCAGACTAGCCTGTGCAAGCTCTTTGGTTGGTGGCACAGTCTCTGGAAGGTCTGAGGGGTCCTATTAATTGATACTGTTGTTCTTCCTATGGGGTTACCATCCCCTTCAGCTCCTTCAGTCTTTCCCCTAACTCTTCCATAGGGGTTCCCGAGTTCAGTCCAATGGTTGGCTGTGAGTATCTGCATCTGTCTCAGTCAGCTGCTGGTACAGCCTCTCAGAGGGCAGCCATGCCAGGCTCCTGTCTGCAAGTACAACATGGCATCAGCAATAGTGTTGGGTTTGGTGCCTGTGCATGGGATGGATCCCAAGCTGGGACTGTCTCTGGATGGCCTTTCCTTCAATTTCTGTTCCATTTTTTTTTTTTTGTCCCTGAATTTCCTTCAGATAGGAACATTCTGGGTCAAAAATTTTGAGATGGGTAGGTGGCCCCCTCCCTCAAGTGGGGGCTCTGTCTATCTACTGGAGGTGATTTCTTCAGGTTCCATTTCCCTACTATTGGGCATTTCGGCTAAGGTCATCCTCATTGGGTCCTGGGAACCTCTCACATCCCTGGTGTCTGGGACTTTCTAGAAGTTTCCCCCACCCCTACCCCCCATGCCCCACTGCTGCATATTTCTATTCATTT
>NW_022196898.1:79058298-79058688 GCF_008632895.1 Mastomys coucha
CCCCCCATACTTGATCCTGTCCCCTTTTTCCCTCCCCTCTCCTCTCTCCTACCCAGGTCCCTCTCTCTGCCACCCTGGCTAAAAAACACTCAGGAGTAAAATTGTGTCTTTAGTAAGAACATGCGGATTCTAATCCCTAAGCCATGTGGCATGCTGCATGCCCATAGCACTGATGTGCCACTCTCCATTGGGAGTGACCTGGAGACACTAATGAATACGGAAGTGTGTGCTTATGGTACCTACAAATATGATGCCATTGCACATAAGGAACTGGAACATTCCTGTGCTTTGGTACTCGTGGGGCACCATGGTATCTTGGGGCCTAGTTACATTCTCTCTCTCTCTCTCTCTCTCTCTCTCTCTCTCTCTTTCTCTCTCTCCCCCTCCTCT
>NW_022196898.1:79059116-79077891 GCF_008632895.1 Mastomys coucha
CCCCCTCTCTCTTCCCCTCTTTCTCTTTCTCCCTCTCCCTCTCTCTCTCCCCCTCCCTTCCTCCTTTCCTTCTCCTTCTCCCTCCCTCTCCCTCTCCCCCTTCCCCTCTCCTTCTCCCTCTCCCATTCCCTCCCTCTGTCTCTCTTTTGATTGCACACACACTCTCTCTCTGTCATACACTCTTACATATGTATCCCTGTATCTCTGTTGCTGTAGCTAGAAACCATAAAGATACACTGACACTTTTAATTCTAGCCCACATCATGTAATCTATTTGGTCTTTTTCTGTTCTGTATTTAAGTCTTCTATGGTGAAAAGCTTTGTCAATTTCCCACTGTTTAGTGGCTTATCTGCACTGTGTCCTTGTGTGTTAAATTGTCCAGGTAAACAGGCTGCCTTCGCAACCATGGTCCTGTTGCCTCCAATATTAGCAACAAAACTAGTCTGTGTTTCCCTAAGTGCTGAAGATTTCTGGCAGGCTCGCCATGTAGCAGCTCAGACCAGTATAAGAGTACAGGTCACTCATGCTTCAGAACTGGTTATGCAAATGGAGCAGAGTGAGAACAAGGAAGAGCAGCCAGACAAGAACACTCAATGGTGAGAGTCAGGCTAGAGCCATGTTCAAGCAGTAAATCCCTAATTAAGAGCGGGTGCTGTGCTTCTGCATTAGGAGCCATCAGTACTCCAGAGGTCCAGGTCTAACTAGGTGAGGAAGTAAAAATGCTTCTTGATCTGAGGTGAGCGCTGAAGGTCTGAGATGTTTAGGATCTTGCATGTTCCTGTGTAAAAATAGGATTCCAAACAGACACTAAAAGATGAAAGCAGTGATCGGTTCTGGGCTCCTCTTCCGTGTGGAAACTGAACAGTGTTAAGTGCTCATATGCTTCTATCAGGACTGTTTGTTCTGTACCTTGTACCCAGTAACACATCACATCTTTTTTGGGTTAGAAAAAAAAAAAAGCCTGCTGATGTTTGAAAAGTAATTCGAGAATGCCTAAGAATAATGATAATAGTCCAAACATTAAATATTAAAGGATATACCACGACAAAGTTCCCCAAATCCTAGTCATTTGTGACAGTTTTCTGTGCTTCTGTCATGGCGATAGAGGGATCAGAATTGGAAGTAGATGGAAGATGATGCCCACTGTGAGAGGTGGGATTGGAGAGGTCGATCAGTAGGTATACTACTCTTGAAAATGACCTGTGTTTCATCTTCAGCACTCGTGACAGCTCACAACTGCCTGTAACTCCAGCTCCCAGGGGATCCCACACCTCTGGTCTCCAGGGGCGCCTGCACACATGTGCATATACCTGACACAGACACCATGACTGCACATAATTAAAGGCAAATCTTTTATTATGTTTTAAAAAAGCAAAAATAAATAACAGTAAAAAATACTGAGTGTCTGAGTCAAGCCATCATGGTGGGGCGATGGGGCAGGTGTCCGGAGAAGGGTAAACACAGAACTCATATGCCAGGATTGTTTTCTGTTCTGTGAGATTACTTTATACCCCCAAAGAACCCTGGCTTCTGACAAGAGGTCCCCTGGTAGCCAAGCATGGGGGGGTGGGGGAACCAAGATTGTAAGCAGACAGTGACTAATCAATTCAGTCCATCTTGTAGCTTTCACCACTTGAATAATAGCAGTGGCCCTCATAAGAGATATAAGGGATGTGTTGCTGCTCTATTGCAATCCTGAGTCTAGAGTCAGATGGCAGCATAGTAGCTCTCTTATCAGAGTAATCTGCATACATGTGGGCAGCAATTAAGAAGTGAAGCCATAGCTTTCTTCATATTCTGCCTCTTTTTATATAGCCCGTGAAAAATGAGTAAGCCAACTTAGGTCTTTAGAGCCTTTGGAGGATTTGACGGGACATTGACACACACTGACTTTGAGTTTACATTTGCTGTGAGCAGTTGAATATTAGGACTGAAAGAAAGCCTGACAGTTGTTGTCATTTCCCCTGAACACAGGAGTCACGGCCCTGAGTCGGTGGCTCCCGTATCATATGTCCTCCAGAGATCAAGGGCTGTTAGCACTGAACAGTAGCAGTGTATGTCCGTTGTCTTGGAACAAGCAGTCACCAGTCTGTGGCTTTACCCATTTGTGATTCAGAACTTGTGTGTTCCTTACTTGTGAGCATTGATCAGGAAAGACTAGCTTGTCCCATGCAGGGCGATGTTGGAAAGTCCTAACTCTGGAAATTCTCTTTGCAGATGCTGTCTTTGCATTTCAGTTGCGCAACCCAGTGCACAACGGACATGCTCTGTTAATGCAGGACACCCACAGGCAGCTTCTAGAGAGGGGCTACCGGCGCCCTGTCCTCCTCCTCCACCCTCTGGGTGGCTGGACGAAGGATGACGATGTGCCTTTGATGTGGCGTATGAAGCAGCACGCTGCAGTGCTGGAGGAGGGCATCCTGAATCCTGAAACGACAGTGGTGGCCATTTTTCCATCTCCTATGATGTATGCTGGGCCAACCGAGGTAGGCTGCTTTCAAGATATCAGTGTAATAGTAAAGCCATTCTCATGAACACTGTAGTATCACCAACTGACCTATTGACAGGTCCCTGATGCTGCCTACATGTGTCCCAAACATTCAGCATTGCTGAGTTCTCATTCTCCTGCTGCTGGGAATGTCCTCTAGCTGCGGCTGTGTGGAAGACAGAAGCTAGACCAGTGTAGCAGCGTAAGGTTGTTTTGTATCCACCGGCCCAGGTCCACGTACAGTTATGACAACATCGATATTGTCCTTTTAACAGAGGCCCAGAGCAGAAGACAGAGCAGTGTGATTTTTGCTTTTTCTAAATTTTTTGAGAGCTAAAGGGACTTTAGGGTACACGTCAACTGTTTTCACTGTACAAATACCTGAACTAATTAACTCATAAACAGAAGAAGTTTATTTGCCTCATGGTTTGAGAGCTCCAGTACGTAACTGGTTGGTCTTCTTGCTTCTGAGTCCTTGGTAAAATGGCACATCCTGTTGGGATTGAATGGCAGAACAGAGGGTTTGCATTGTGGCCTGACAGAGGGAAAGGAAGGGACCAGGTCCCGGAATTTCCCTCAAGGACAGGACTTAGGACTTACCTTTCTCTTAAAGGTCTCACCACCGCCCGGTAGTTCCAAACTAGATACAAAGAACCAAATCATTGTTTTGCCCCTGGTCCCAAAGAAGTTCATGTACATGTGAATGTGAATGCATTCAATATTTTAGAGATGTATCCAGAAGGACATTTAAATTCTTGAAGGGTTTATTTTTAACTTTGTGTCTCTGTGTGTGTCAGTGTGAGGTTGCGTGTATGCATCTGAGTACAGGTGCCTGTGGAAGAGGCCAGAGGCCCACGGGAGCTGGAAGTGCAGGCAGCAGGCAGCCACCCAGCATGGGTGCTGGGAACTGAACTTGGGACGTTAAGTCTTCTGGAAGAGCAGTACCTGATCTGAACTCCTGAGGCTCCCTGTCCAGCTCCTAGGAGACAATCTTCATTTGGAGCATGACTGAATTAGGAAGTAAATTTGCTCCCTGATATGGGGACAGGGATTTGGGATTCTCCCTGTGGTCAAATAGAATGTTTGAGATCTATCTGTAGCCTTATGTAAAGGAGCTAAAAACTGTATTTCAGTTTTAGGGTTGAGTAGGGTAGACTTTGAAAATATATTTGCCAAATGAGTTAATAAATAGGCTGAGTGACCTCAGAGGTGATGGTGGGAACTTCCCAGCTGGCCTTTTGTGTTTGCAAGATACAAATGGCCTGCAAATTTTCACTGCACTTAGATTTATCTGAGAGGCAAACTCATTTTTAAAAAGATCTAAGTAGTTTAGTGATACAAACTCCTTCAAACATTTCAAAAGATAGTCCAAGTCATTTGACTATTTGGGATGGAGCCTAAGAATCTTTATTGGAGCTTAGTTTATGGGGTTGCATTCTCTGTTACCACGTCACACAAGAAAAGTGGACAAACAAGAGAGCAGGCTAGAGTTGGCTCTTCTTTGGGGTCCATGTTCACTAATGCATTGGAATATGATGTGGTAAGCATTCCATGTTGCTCCTCTTTCTGTTGGAGTAGGTGATGGTGAGAGTTGGCCTGAGAGGGCCCTGGATGTTTGCCATATCTCCAGGACTTCTGTTTCGTTCTTGCATGTCCCATGTTGTTTAGTAAATAGTTCCTCTAGCTGGGGCCTCCTTTAGAGGAGGTGGGACCTGGGAGAATTGAGCCAATAAAGAGGTGGACTAAAGTCACACACATCAACCAACTTTACTCAAACCCCAGACTCTGAGGGTTGAGACGGGTCACCTGAGTAAAGCTGTCATTAAGCTCAAGCTGTGTACAATCACAAGGACAAATGG
Organism: Mastomys coucha; assembly: GCF_008632895.1. Lineage (NCBI taxonomy): Eukaryota > Metazoa > Chordata > Mammalia > Rodentia > Muridae > Mastomys > Mastomys coucha. Next base: position 79,063,465 of record NW_022196898.1, read on the forward strand.
CATGTGGCAAAACCAGGTTTTTCCAGAGAGGCATATAAAGGATATTTCAAACATTTAACTTAACAACAACAACAAGCAATAATTAGTAATCTGAAATAAACTCACTCCTATCCACTACACCTGGGAGGTGCATGAAACCTTCCAAGAACAGTTCCGTGTTTTGAACAAACTGAAGTCACAAGACATCTCACAGAATTCTTACAGGACCCCACTTCTGGACTGTGTTCCAACAGTACTGATGATGCGAGCCTCCTCATTTTAAGCAAGCATTTGATCTGAGGTTGTCTAGAATGGTAGTGTATAGTGTGGGAATGATCCAAATGAGCTTAGGGCAGTGTGCTGGCCAGTCTTAGCCAACTTGACCCAAGTTCTGTAGTCGTAGTTTTCTGTCAGCTAGTTTCTGTCAAGTTGTAGTCATTTGGGGAGAGGGAATTAAGAAAATACGTCTACCAGGTTGGCCTGTGGACAAACCTGTGGGACACTTTCTTGATTGATGATTGAGGTGGGATGGCCTACTTCACTATGGGCTGTTGCTCCTGTGTGTAATAAGAAAGCAGGATGAGCAAGCCTCAGTAAGACCCCTGCATCAGTTCCTGTCTCTCAGGACCAAATGCCTATCTCACCTTCCTGAAGTGACCTGGGCTGCCACAGCCTTCAGGCCAGCCTGGTTGTTACAGGTCTAGCTAGGATCTGATGTCATGGCCTCTTATGCGTGGCTTCTCTCACTTTTCTTACCCTGGCTCACTACAGTCAGTGGTAGACTGCTCACTCTCTGTATGTGGTGTGTGACTTCCTGTAACACTGCTGAGCATCATTGGGGCTGTGTTCCACCGACTTTTGCTGTGAACAGTGTGCTGGTGTGGATTTCAGTATCTGCCTTATGTGAATCTCTGTTGGTTACTGTGGAGTAGAATGGCTGGATAGGAATGTGTGTTTGCTTGGTGCTAGGAGAGGTCTCCAGGCCTCTCTAATGCAGATATGCCAATTCACAATGCATAGCATTGTGTATCCTCACCAGCTCTGGGTTGTCTTGCTTTTGTTAACCACTATAGTCCACTGATCCTGACTTTTTTAGCTGCATTCTCTGTAACACTGCTGTTTCTTAACATATCTGAAGGATCTTTCCTAAATCTAGGTGTTGGATCAATTTCCCTAAAGAAGGAATAGAGATTGATTATAAATGACTGTAGTTCTAGGTAGTGATTAAGAAATAAAATGTCATAGCCCACTGAAATTTTTGTGTATGTGTATATGTGTATCACATGTATGCTTCAGGTCTACGGAGGCCAGAAGATGGTGTCAGAGCCTCTGGAACTGGAGTAAGCAGCGACTGAGTTAACCTGGGTCCTATGGAAGAGCAGCCCATGATCTTAATCACGGAGCCATCTCTCCAGACCCAAGTAGTTCGTTTCTATTGAGCTCTCACTGTATTCGTCAGATGATATGCATATGTTAACTTAGTCCTTATAAGGACACAGAGAGAGCAGGCACTGTTCTTATTCTCTGTTTACAGAGGAGGCCCCTGGTAGAGGCTAAACAACTGCTCTAAGTCAGGTAGTAAGCCATGGAGATGGGATTTGTATCCTAGCAATCTGCTCCCTAAGCCATGCATTGCAGTTCCAGTCTCTGGTATTGTTTAACATTACAGTGGTTTGAAAACCACAACTGGGTATGTTTTGAAAGCAAACTGGAAGTACATTCATAGAAGTTCTAAAATAATGAGTTGATGTGGCTCTGGCAGACATTTCTTAGAGGTGGAATTTCTTATTAAATAGCTTACATATCTGTTCATTGTAATCCAGAGTGGTAGTTTGTGCTTTTTTTTTTTTTTTTTTTTTTTTTTTTTTTTTTTTTTTTTTTTTTTTTGTATAATCTGTATTCTTACACTTTCTAAGATTGGGATATCACCCTCATATTATTAATGATCTATGCCTGTGGGTTTTGTTTTTAGACTGTGTAGCTTTGGCTTAGCTTGAGACTCCCTGTGTTCCTATGGCATCCAGGCTGGCCTTGAACTCAGAAATCTGCTTATCTTTGCCTCCACAGTGCTGAGATTAAATGTGTGTGTCACCACGCCTGGCCCTTCTGTGTTTGTGTTACCAGTTTTATAAGGAGTAAATAAGGTGACTGTAAATTGTATATCTCACTGTCTGGCTGATAGCAATATGTAAAAGTATGTATTATTGACTAACTGAAAACATCCCTGTCCTGACTCCACATCAAAGTGCTGTCTCTATCTCTTAAGAATGGTTCATAAATCTATGTTAAAACCTTAGAACTTGGAATGTGGCAGAGAGCCTGAGATGACTTGTCATCATAGTCCTTGGCCTGACTTGGAATGTCCCTGGAGTTTAAGTATAGAATGTTAATAATACAGAAAAAGTAGAAATAACATCTTTGAGTGTCTGAGTTTGAATCACACACTGAACTGACACTTTGTGTGCATTTTGTGACCCATGGATTTTATCCCCATTCTACCCATGAGGCTTCTGGAGCCCAGAGAGTGTATAACTCAGCTGAGGTGTGTCAGAGAAACCCAGAGCTGAACAGTAGTTAAGGTAGTGAAGTCAAATTGTACCCAGAAACTATCGCAGTAGCAAAAAGGCCTCAGTGTAGAACCGAACCGCACTCTGAATACAGCTTGCCCATTGGGGATTTATGGATGGGAAGTGTGGTGCAGGTCAGTGGACAGAATACTCAGAAGAAACAGAAGTGAGGAGCAAGTGAGGTTAGCCAACCTATGGTAGGCAGGGATACACAGTTGCCACCTTGCATGGCTAGAGGACCGAGAATGGGAGCAGGCATGGAGTATTCAATGAGCAGATATTTTGTTTTTCAGCTGGATACTGAAGACCTAGGCTAGCAGGCTCAAGGGCAGAGTTAGGCCAGCTTTCAATCCAGCAAGACACATAGCTGATACCCACCTGACTCCATGGCCTTTATGACTACTTGGTCTGCCCCTTGGGCTTCATGCTCTTTGACAAGAGCACTCGGCTGCCAAAGGTCTCAAAGTAGCCCTCCTCTGATGGTGGGTGGGAGGGTAAAGACATTAGGCTCTGTGGTGCATATTCCACACTCCGTGTCCTGGGCACCCTGGAGCTGAGTCTGCCCCTAGGTCTCTGAGTGCGCTCAGTGAATAGAGATTGAGTCAGGATGCTCCAGGTTCCGTACCCGAGCGAGGGGCAGTTTTTAACTTCTCAGCCCTTGATGAATAAACTAGAAGTTGTAGCAGTTGTTTTAATTTTTTTAAGTAGTTCAGTGTTTCAGTGTTCATGACCTGGCATGATTTTAAGCAGCTTATGACAATCTACCCATTCTTCTTGCTCTCCTCTCCCCCTCTGTTTTTGAGGTAGGGTCTTGCTATGTAGCCTAGGCTACTCTGTAACTCATTGTGTAGCCCAGGCTATACAAGCCTCTTTCCTCTGCCTCCCAAATGCTAGGATTCTAAGAGTGCCACCATGCCTGGTTCCGTCACGCTTTTCCCTGTAGTGCCTCACTTATGTGTTTGGCTTCTTTACAGCCTTTAAATGAAGACTTTTCTTATAATATTAATAATAAAAAACCCTCATTTTTTAGTTTTTCCAGTGACATCAGTAACAAGGCTGCCAATAGGACATATTTGCCAAATTGCCATAATAAACTCCAAACAGTGATTCTCCTCTAATGGCTCTCTGGGTTATTTAGAAGGCATTGGTGCCAGATTTGTCCCTTAGCACAGATGCACTTCAGAACAGTGAGCAGCTGCGAAGGCTGCGCGGTTATCAACAGGATGTTCCTCATTTTCCAGTCTATAAAAATGTAATGGCTTGGTTCTGAAATTCCATCCTAGGAATGGAGCGGGAGCCATGGGGGGAAGAATTTACTTTCTCATACTTAAGCTTGGCATGAACATATAATTTTATCTATATGAATAATTAGTTGGCAAGTTGAAAATTAGTTTATTCTCTTGTCATCAAAAGTTTCTCTCCTAAAGAATAATATGCTTTCTTAAATCTGTTATGTGAAAGTATCAAAAAAAAAAAAGAGATGGGTTTGAGACTATGTAACTAACAGCCGTATTCTGAGCATAGGAAGCTGTAATGAGGATTATTACCATGTAGGTTTTTTCCTTGATGTAATGCATTGATGGAGGTGGGAACTTCTCTCTGTCAGGAAAGTTATTCTCAGTTGTTAAATGACTCTGTGTCGGAAACAGTCTACGTGAGTGAGCAGAGACATGTAAACAGGGGCAGTTGGAACACACTGCTGTGTGGATCCTTGTGTAGTTCCTTAACTAGGTCGCCTTTCACAGCAGTATCTGGCAGCCAGGACAGGGATCCGCTGGGACCTGAGCCTGCCCTATGACTCCTTCGAAGGCCGCCACAGCCTTACATCTGTCCAAGGCTCAGCCTCTCCATACTGACTTGTAGCCTTGCAGAGTGGAGTTTGACCTTGGTGAATAGCTTCTTATGTGTATGTAAAATCTTACACGCGAATATATGCACATCCGCATATCTCATAAGCACATAATCCAAAAATATATATATACACAGACATATCCATGTCCAGTTACGATCTTGGCTTGGGGGCCTGATTTTAATTCTAGCTCCCCAAGAAGATACAGTAAATTTGTTGGGACTTCCTACTGTTAGGCAGTGATGACATGAGACATATGTGGAGGTGCCGCTCAGTGGGACGGCTGACAAAGGTACACATGCGTTTATCATCTATGGTTTCTCAACAGTTATCAAAGCATAGTTATCTAATATGCAGACATCTGTTCCAGGTGCAGTGGCATTGCAGGGCGCGGATGGTGGCTGGAGCCAATTTTTATATTGTTGGACGAGACCCTGCTGGCATGCCTCATCCTGAGACAGGGAAGGATCTCTACGAGCCAACCCACGGTGCCAAAGTGCTGACGATGGCCCCTGGCCTGATTACCTTGGAAATTGTTCCCTTCCGAGTTGCAGCTTACAACAAGAAAAAGAAGCGGATGGACTACTATGACTCCGAGCAGTAAGTTGGACCCTTCTCTGACCGACAAGCTTTGCTGCCCTAGCTGTTTCTAGGGTTCAGCATGTTGTCTGGTTTTATAACTTCTGATGGAGGGGGGCTTTGTTGGAGCCACCTCAGGAAAAGCTACATCAAGGAAGCTAACTCTCATTGGCCTGGAGTTAGAAGTGAAAGTAAAGCATTGGTCTAAGCTGGATGTGGTGGTGCACGCACTTTCTCATCTAAGCATTTGGGAGGCAGAGGCAGGTGCAGCCCTGGGAATTTGAGGCCAGCCTGTTATACATAGCAAGTTCCAGGTCAAGGAAGCAAGCAGACAGGCAAGCAGTCCCCTCTCTCCCCCCACCTCCCCACTACATAAATACAGACATCCTGGATCTAGTTGCAGTAAATCTAATTTCAGAGTTGGTGCTTTGGTGCATTTTGTTGTGTGGTCCTTAGGGGCATGTTCATATTTATATGCTTGTATGATTGCTAGCAACTTTCAGAATCCATGATTGGAGTGCCAGGCCTCTTTGCAGAGGTTGGTAGTCCCAGCTTATCATAAGGTTGAGGCAGTAGGATCACACATTTTAAGAATAGCCTAGGAAAGGCAGGGAGATCCTGCCTCAGAATAAAAAGCAGAAGGGCTGGGATATAGTTCAATGATAGTTTCTTAGCACACACAAGGCCTTGGTTCAGTTTTTAGTCTGGTCAACATGTACATTCATACATATGTATGTACATACATACATGCATGCCTCATGGTAATATTAAGAATGTGTCTGTTTCTTTTGGATGGATAGAATTGTAATCATTCCTGTCCATGGATGGTGTCTGTAAGCTTAAAGTAGCAGTGTAAAGCTAAGTTACGGGTCTAGTCCTGTCTTAGCTACATGACCTGAATTCTTTTTTTCCCTGTATTTCCTGGGATCCTTGGTCAGTGGAGTGGGGGTAGGGGACAATACTTCTTCCTACCTCTTTCCATAGTTCTTCTACATGATCTTAACAGCAAGTTATTTACTCAAGACAGGGTCTCACTGCATAACCCTGCTGGCCTGCTACTCACTGTGTAGATTAGGCAGGCCTCAACTCAGGACCCATCTGTCTCTACCTCCTGAGTGCTGGGATTAAAGGTGTGCACCCATTGGCTGATGTTTATATATAATATACACAGTTTTGTTGGTAGCCTCTTAGTGTACCTTTTTAGTACAAGTTACAATTCTTAGTCAACAAGTAAAACCAATAATTCACATAGAGTATAATCAGTTTTAATTTGTCTTATCAATGTTAGCCGCACTGGCAGCCCTAACTTAAAGCTGACACTGGCTTAGACGCATGCATTCTGAGCATTAGCACCTCTTCCCATGGGTTTCTACATGGGCTTCATGTTTAGGAATAATGTGGACCCTAATCCAATGTCCTCATTTAGTGTGACCCATTTTGCCACAGAGGGGACAGGAAAGGAAAAAGAAATCTTGTGAAAAATTTAAACAACACTCTCTTGTTTCTAAAAGGCATATAAGCACACATTCTTATTCCAGCACTTGGAAGGGAGAGACAGAAGGCCCGGTGGTTCAGGGTCATGCTTACCACATAGAGAATTGGAGACCAGCCTGGGGTGCATGAAACCCTGTCTCAAAAAGTTAAAAATCAATAAGTAGTAAATGGTTTTGACTCTTGGCACAAAATTGTATTCCTAACCATATGGGCTTGTTTTTTAACCTTAAAGATGCCTGTGTGTTTGTGTATGCATGTATACATTTGTACATGGACATGTATGTATGTATGTATGTATGTATGTACGTATGCAGAATTGCACCATCGCAAAGAGAAGCTCCAAGGAGATAGCACAGAGTCTTTTATAAGAAGAATATTAGAGAGGATGTTATCAATTATAATAAACTGTATTACCTCAAAAGGTGATGGAAGTCTAAGTAGAAATGTCAGAGGAAAGTGAAAGCAGTTTGGGACAGCCCCGCCCTTTTGTGGTTGAATTTGTGTAAATCTCCATCAGAGGGCCCTGCTCAGTGTGTGGGGAGACCCACCTGTCAGCAGCCCTTTTGAGGCCCCTCTCAAGCTCCTGAAGGAGAAGGGCTTCCCTGCAGACCTGGAAGCCACTTGGTGCCAGAGGCAGGTGTGGGGGATGGCATTTTCTACCTTTTTATCCAAGTGCAGTTTTTCCACTTTGTGTACCATATTCCAGAACTTCATTTTCTGAGAACTGTGGTGAACTTTGCTTAATGAGTTATGTAGTAACAAGGGAGAGCAAGGAGAGAGGGGCAGAACCATTCTGCCAATCTTTACACTCTAACTTAGCATAGTTCCCATGTTGTGACATTAAGGACACTGAGCCGGGGCCTGAGAGACAGTGCCATGATAGAGGCACTTGCTGTGTAAACATGGAGAGCGGCATCTGATCCCCAGCACCAGGTGGAAAGCCCGGTGTTGTGGGGTGCACAGGTGGGTCAGCATTTTAACAACAGTGGTGGGGTGCACAGGTAGGTCAGCATTTTAACAACAGTGGTGGGGTGCACAGGTAGGTCAGCATTTTAACAACAGGCACTGCTCTTGCAGAGGACTCAACCTTGGTTCTTAGCACCCACAGCAGGTGGCTTAAAATCTATAACTCCAGTTTCGGGGGAGATCTGATGCCCCAGACTTCTGTGGGTGTCTGCATACCAAGCACATACTCACAGACAGCTACATATACATAATGAAAAAATAAATGATAAAAAACCAAGCAAACCTGGCATGGTGGCGTGTACATAGACACACATCTCTTGTGTTCCCTGAGCAGCTCAGCCTTTTCTAGTCTGTGATCCGAGGCCAGCAAGAGTGGCTCATCTTGGTAAGGAAGGTGGGTGGTTCCTGGGGAGCAGTGCCTGAGCTTGACCTCTGACCTCTGCAGCCACGTGGTGTGGGACACACCCACACATCTGCACTTGCAGCTGCATACATATGAGCCCCCCCACACACCCCCATTCACACATACACACACTCTGTACACGAAGAAAACCAAGGAAAAATAAAAACACATCAGTTCTCTTTCAGCTCATGGGCTGACGTGGTTCATCCCTGTGGTCCCTTCTGCGTGGTCACTGCTTTAATCACACACAGGACCCTCGACCCCATGTGTGTGCAGTTGATTAATGTGCTGCTCAGGCCCTGATAACTTTGATGTTTGACTGAATCTGTGTAGTACAGCTTTAAGTTCTCTTTTAATCATTTAAAAGCTAAATAATTACATCAGTTCTCATAAGATTTTCCAGAGATGAATTCTATGTTAGTTGCATGAGTAGCTCATTTCCTTGGAATTTTTTTTTTTTTTTGAGTTACCAAATCTTAATAATTTAACATGGGAAGCTTTAAAAGTGCCTTAGTTTTAAATTTTTTTTTCTGTATTTGAGTTCAAATATAATTAAGCTGATGGGAATATGTTGGAAAGTGATTAAAATTTTGTGAGAAGGCGATCGTCTTTGATGTGGTGAGAAAACAGTTATTAATTATGCACATATGAGCTTGTTCATGTTTGATTAATGGATGTTACTCAATGCCAGCTTTTATGTAATTAATGATTTTGTAGCTCTTGGTTTGATTGAATGGTAGTGTAAGACAGGGCTTAGGGAGGGAACTATCCTGAAGATTTCATGCAAGATAATTATTGATAGGAATTATGATAAAAGTCATCTGTTTATGTTTAGGAAGTCAAGAAAACTGTTAGCTTTAGAAGTGACTCAAAGCCATCGAGTTGTAGGGTTTCAGTCCCTTTACAGAGCTATTACCAGCTATTAGGGTATTCGGTTTTTTGGTCTTATTTTCTCCTTTTCTCCTATAAAGGGTAAATATTTGTATTCGGGTGGACAAGTGCAAAATTATTTAGATTATAGAGATAGAACACTCTGTAGAAGGAATGCACATGAGTAAAACGTGCCCACAGAGCTGAGAAAGTGAAAGGGTTGAAGGGCAGGTGCTCCTGGGCTGGCATCATTGCATCTTAACAGCTTTTGTGCCTGTTTGTAGTGATAGAGTGTACTTTACCCGATGGCCTTCTAGAGCAAGAGCACTCGGCCACTGAGAGCACTCAGCACTTGAGAGCACTTGAACTTGCCTGTCTTACTATCTGGAAGACACCCCCTTACCATCTAGAAGCCCCCCTTGCTATCTGGAAGACTCCCCCTACCATCTAGAAGCCCCCCTTGCTGTCTGGAAGACTCCCCCTACCATCTAGATGAAAAACAGTTTGGTTTTGGAAATGATGCCTGTACCCATCCTTCAAGGTGTCTTCAGGCTTCTTTCCGTTGTGTACTTTCAGTGGCTAGCCCACCTAGTATGATGGTTTCTGAACTGTGACTCTTAAACCTGTGTCAGTGTTCCTCTGTTGCTAATTATCAGTTTTATATTGCTAAAATAATAATCTTCGTACAAAACAACATGTGTAGCTGGTTAGATCAGAAAACCAGGATGTCTGTCCTCTAGCCAGGCCAGGCTCTTCTGTGCCTTCTGTCTCTGGAGTCTCCTCCCCTGGTGATTCATTTCCTTGACGATGTAGGATTGGAATCCCTGTGTTGGAGCCATTGGCTGATGCTTGCACCTGCTCCTAGAAGCGACTTTAAGCACTTTCCTGCACTTCTCCATCTCTAGCATGCGGCCTTCTCCATTCCACACAAATCTCTCTAATGCCTAAGATCTCGCACCTCCTCCTCACCCCTTTTTTGCTTCTAGCTGGGAAAATTCTTACATAATTAAAGTTACCTGAGTCATTTCAAGGCCAGCTGACCAGCAGTTGGCATTGCCTTACCAACATTCCCTTTGTGGTACTTTTACAGTATGCTGCGGTGCGGCATACTGTGCTGGTGAAATCATGGGGCAGAGGTCAGCAGGACCATCTCTAAATTCTGCCTACCGCACTAGTGTGAACTTGACAGAGTCACCTGGGAGCATGCCCCTGGAGCATGTCTGGTTTCCACTAACTGAGGTGGCAAGACCTAGATGCAGTGTGTGTGGCACTACCATTCCCTGGCTGGGATCCGGGACTCTGTAAGCAGAGGAAGCGAGCTGAGAAGCAGCAAGCAAGCATCTGTCTCTACTTCCTAACGGTCTTAGTTAGGGCTTCTATTGCTGTGACGAAAACTATGACCCAAAAGCAAGCTGGGGAGGAAAGGGTGTGTCTGACTCCCGTTTCCATGCAGGAACTTAGGTCAGGAACCTGGAGGCAGGACCTGATGCAGAGGCTGTGAAGGAGTGCTGCTCACTGGCTTGCTCACCATGCTTGCTCAGCCTGCTTTCTTATTAGCACCCAGAGCCACCAGCCCAGGGATGACACCACTCACAGTGGGCTGTACTGTCCCCGCCCTCAACAATCACTAATTTAAAAAATGTTCTACAGGCTTGATGTTATGAAGGTGTTTTCTTACTTGAGGGTCCCTCATCTCAGATGACTTTAGGTTCTGTCAAGGTGACATAAACTATTCAGCACACTGACTGCGTGTGGATGCAGTGTGACTGCCTGCTTCAAGCCCTTGCTGCCTTGTCTTCCTGTCCCCGATGGACTGAACCTTGAATTCTGAGCCAAAGTGAACCCCTTCCAACCCCCTTAGGTTGCATTGGTCAGGGTCTTGTGTGGCAGTAACAGGACCAAGGCAGCACTGCATAGAGCATTGAGGTTTTACCCTGCCCTTTACCTTCACGTGGTGTCCTGATGACTGAAGTACGGCTTGAATGCTTACCCTTTCCTGCCTTGCTCCACAGTCCTTGCCCTGCACAAGCCAAGCCCTTCTGTTAGGATACTGAGAGCTGACTTTCTTTCATGCTGAGAATACCTTGTGTTTATTGGTAGTGCTATCTTCCTTACGAAGTTGAATTGTAGCTTTGTGAGTTTATCTGTTACCAGGATCTCGCACTCCCCCCACCCTATGGCTCCTTAGTCTTTGTGGTCTCCATAAAAGGAATTCAGATGAGACAGACACACAGAGTGTAGAACGGAGCACGGGTGGGGCTGGAATGTGCAAAGCATTCTCAGTGGGGAGAGGGCAGTGCCCAGAGGTGCTGTGTTGACCTACATTCTTAGGGAGGTTTCTTGCAATTTGCCAGGGTTTCTTGAACAGATGGCTTTCTTGGGGGCATTTTCCTGTCTAGGTAATTGGCAAGGCCCTTTGGATTAACTCTTAAAGGGGAGGAAACCAGTTTGTCTTTCTATTATTATTATTATTATTATTATTATTATTATTATTATTATTATTAACAGAAAGCTTCCTACTAGATAGTAATGTTATAATCTTCCTGGTAGTTCAGAAAATTATGTTTCTTCACAGAGGCAGATGTGGCTAAGATCCTACTCTATTGACTAAAAATCCTATGAGAGAACAGAGTATAAGTTTAAAAAGAATCCCCTCCCAAATAATCTGTAAATAGAGACTTGGCCCACCTGCTAGCAGTTCACAGGAGCTAAGGACCTTGGGTGGAGACAGGGCTTGACTTGGGGTTAGGCCCCGAGGACTTGGGAAGCCCTGTACTTCCTAGCAGTTTGGGATTTGAATGTCTGGGAGGAGTTCTATTAAAGACTGTATGAATTCAGGTGCTGGCTGGGCTATAGCTCAGTAGTAACATAGCACTTGGCTGGCAAGACTAGCACCCGGCCTACAGTCCAGAGTACTGTAAAAATAAATAATAAATAATAAATAAATAAGTAAATAAAGCCAATGAAAAGAGTGAGGCTTTAGATGGAAAGCACATGTTAATAAATTTAGATTCAAATGGGGCATAGTGGCACAGGTCTTTGATCCTAGGACTCAGGAGGCAGAGGCATGTGAATATCTTTGAGCTTGAGACCAGTCTGGTCTACACAGTTCTAAGACAGCCAGGGCTACATTATGAGACCTTGTCTAAACCCTTCCCCCCAAAAATTTAGATCCAAAATAATTAAACTTAAAAGAATTCCGTGTGTGTGTGTGTGTGTGTGTGTGTGTGTGTGTGTCTGTGTGTGTGTGTGTGTGTCTGTGTCTGTGTGACTGGTTGTGGTATAAGCGCAAGTGCACACATTTACTGGTGCACATGGAGAAGTCACAGGATGACTCCTGGCATCACACAGTCCTGGCCTTTCAGCCTTGATGGAGGCAGGGTCTGTTGTTGTCCTGCTTGGCACTGCTTCCAGGGAGTCTCCTGTCTGCTCCCCATCTTAGCACAGGAACACTGCAACTGCAGATGTGGTCTACTATGGCCTGCCTTATGTGGGACCTAGGAGTTCAAAATGAGGTCCTCACACATGTGTGGAAAGCCCTTTACTCACGGAGCCACCTTCTTAGCCCCAGATTAAACTTTACATGTATTTCATTTAGCCTTTGTTTAGATAATAAGATAATAAGAAAATAAATAAATAAAATTGTCATATATGATGCTGTTCAGTACATTTTAGTCTGTGAAAGAAAGCCATAAATGTTTATCTGGTTTTGAAAAGATCATTTTAAATCACAGCCTTAAGAATTTTTAGTGTTTTGATGTGTTTATAAATGACCCGCTTTCAAGTTGGATGAGACATTAATTAGAATAAAAATAATTAGATCTACTTATAAGTCACCACCATTAGTTTTATTTCTGTCAAGGGAGAAAGTCTCTTTTGCTCATCTGAATTGCTGACCATCTAAGTTGCATCCCCAAAATGCTGGTGATTCGAATGTGAGCCTTCAAGAGCTGTATGTAAGGCCATGTGCTGACCTTACTCTTATCTGAGTGAATAGCTAGCTTGTCCTTGTAGCTCAGCAGGCAGCAGATGTGACCGAAGGAAGGACAGCAGATGGCTGGGAAGATTTACAGCAGTCAGCAAGTGGCCAGAAGTCATCGTGCCTTGAAGCCCTTCAAGCTGCTAGCCACATGTGGTTAGTGTGTTAATGGTCCCATGGAGGCTGCTAGCTCACTCTACCCTCCCTCATGTCCCAACCCTTCCCCTTTGTTTTTAAGAGCTAGCATTTTGTCTGTCTGCTGTAGATTATAAAGAATCTGTAATCCAGTGGCTTTGAAAGGGAAAAAAAAAAGACAAACATACTTGGAGTTTCTCCTTTCCAGGTTGCCATGGAAGATTAGCTTACTGGTGTTATGAAATGACCCAAATTAAACTCCTCTGTCGTGAAAGGGAAGGGCCTTTTCTGTGTCTGGAATTTTCCTGATTACTCACAGGTAAAGTTTAGAGCTAACTTTAGATCATCCTAGAAATTTCTCAGATTCTATTTTATAGAATTATTTCCTATTGTAAAACTCTGATTTAGTTATAGACAGTGACTCTTGGGGTCATGTCCCTGAACCTGGCCTCTAACAAAAAGCAAAATCCTTACGTAACAGAGCTAGACACACTGGGCTGAGGCCAGGGCAGTGTGTGTCCATAGCCGGGGTTGAGAGCCATTACTGAATGGAAGCAGAGACTCCCATCTCACGAGATGAAGATGCCTGCGGTATGCAGGGAGATGGTGTGGAGTGGATTCAGGAAGAGGTGCCTAGGCACCTTGGCTTAGAAATGCAATTTCAGAAGGAATGCAGGCAAGTCTGGATTTTGGACAGTGCAGCATTCTGGAAGGAGGAAAGGACTTTAATTGGTCTAGCTTTTTCCCTTCAATCACAGAGTTGAGGCAGAGTCTTCCAGGAGCAGCTTGCTCACTTATTTATAACCACCAAGAACCAGCAATTCTTGTGTATGACTTGGGCTCTCATTTCTGGAAGTAAAACTTCTATTTTACGTGGGTAGAAGCTCTGTTTCCTCGGGGCAGCTTCTTTAAGGAGCTGTATGTAGCACTCTCAGAACGAGACAAAGCTTTGCTGTCTGACTGTCAGCTACACCACGGTTTTCCCTCAGGTCATGGTGAGCTGGCTTAGGTCTCATCGGTATCTCTGGCCTGAAGGTGACACAGCCAATTGTGCTGACAGATTCAGTCCCACACAGGTGCTTGTGGCTGGCACTCAGAAGGCAGCGTGGCACTGATGTTCGATGTTCGTCCTCGTTGGAAAAGTCATGTCCCAGAGCTTCCTCTACACTCTTTTTCTCTGGCTCCTGTGTTTCTGGCTTTGTGTAATCCTGCTAGGTGGTGTCGGTGCTTAGAGGCTAATGGTAAGAATGCTGGCCAAGCCCCTACCCCATGAGCAGTCTGGACATTGAGCACACACACCAGAACACCAGAAGCTGCATGGACAGTGTGATCACCAAGAAGGTTCGTCTTGTGTATAGACTATTTTCAGAAAAGGACCGACTTAGAGCCCTTGCATGTGGGCAAGACCCAATGGCGGAGGCTAGGAAGTGGCCTGCCAGTGCTCCACAGAGGAGGCGAGCAAGGTCTGAAGGAAGCTAGATTTGAAGGGGTTATGAAGAAATCATTGTGAAGGGTCCTGAATGTAAATAGTCCATATTTAGATTAAAAGGAAACCAGAAAGTAGCTTAAATAAACCCAAACATTTTTAAAACTTAGGGCAACAAGA
>NW_022196898.1:79077901-79111665 GCF_008632895.1 Mastomys coucha
AAAACAAAAAAAACCCAAAAAAAACCAAACAACCAAACAACAACAACAACAACAACAACAACAACAAACCCACAAGAGTTCTGTGTTGATCTAGCCAGACTTGTGCACATGCACACTGCCTTTCCACAGCTTCATATTTGGCCAGGGTCTGCTGAGCCCCTCCAATGGACAGATAATAAAGCATTTGACCTCTAGTCAGTGAACAGTTACTGTCTGTGTGTGCCCTGTGTCCCTGGCACTGTCCTGAGAGTCTCTTTCTGGCTCTTGTCTGTCATGAAGGGATAGGGAGGGGTGGGGTGGGCAATGACTCTTGTGACCACTGTGGGGACAGAACGCCACAGCAGTGCCCTAGGGAATAGCTTCTCAGGGGAGATGTCTGGCAATTGAGGCTTCCGCTTAACTTAAGGTTACAGCACTTGGAATGATTTAAAATAACTGTAGAAATCTTAGCAATAGGTTTTACTCACTAAGAAAAAAATGATTACTTATTACTTATTATGTATCTATTTCTTTGAACAGTCTCCTTTTGTAGCCATGGCTGGCCTTGAACTTGTCCTCCAGCTTCAGTCTCCAGAGGGTAGGATGAATGAGCAGATACTTTTTAATCTCTTGGACAGATCTCGTTTCATTTTGTCACTGGAAACATTCCCACTGCTGATACTTTGTATGATATTTGGTTTTGATAGTATTGATGACTGTTGGAAATCACGCAGAGGGAGCACGGCATAAAGCCCTGTAGTATCATTTCTCAGAAACTACCGGGTCTGATGCCTCTTTTCTTTCTCCATATTTCAACAGAATTATAGAATCTGTCTGAATTTGGGCCACTGTAACAAATTACCCTAGTCCGAGTGGCTTAAATGACAACAGTAATTTCTCATGGATGTTGAAGGTGGGAAGTCCAGGATCAAAGTGCAGGAGATTGGGCCATGAGCTGTTTGCAGGCAGCCAGTCAGCTATTTGGTCAAAGCCAGCTATGTCTTTAAAAGGCCAGGGGGGATCCGGAGTCTCTTTATTTAGAACTGGGTTAGTCTGGTCATGGGATCTTGCTCTTCTGACCTTATCTCCTAAGTCCTGTCATCTCCCAACAGATTCATTCCCTACTATGATCTCACTGGGAATCAGGCCTTCAGTGTGAACTTGGGGGGCACAAACCTTCAGTCTATAGAAATACTGTTCATGATGTGTAATATCCTGAGAACTTCATGTATAACTGTCAATTACATCTTAAATATTTTATTCAATGCCTGTGGTAATATTCTAGTCAGGGCAGGTACTAGATTAATTAGGAGGCAGTAACGGAAGAGGCCTGGAACTCTTTCTGGGTCTCATCAGATTTCTAAGTTGGTTCCATGTTTGAAGGAAGCAGGTGAATTATAGGTAGGCAGCATGTACTGTAATGGTAGATGCTCCGTGCCTATGGCATGAAGACTTTCATGTGTTTTTGTTCAAAAGACAAGGATGTCTATTTTCCCTTTGGTACCTCATCGAAGGGACAGTGTTGGTTGTTACTGTGTTGCACCATGTCCCAGAGGCACTTAGACTTTCAGATTAAAGCTTTCTAAAATGTTACATCTGCACTAGGCAGATTCGACCTTGTGTTTCTTAAGGAGATTTAGTAAATGAATCCAGGACTAGAGAGTGGCTCAGTGGTTATGAGCACTGGCTGCTCTTCCAGAGGGCCTGAGTTCAATTCCCAGCAGCCACACCAACCATCTGTAGCTCCGATCCTAGGGCATGCAGTGTTGTCTTCAGGCTTCTGTGGGCACAGCATGTATGTGGCCCATGTAGATATACTCAGGTACTCACACATATCTGTTAAATACATAAATCTTAAAAGAAATGCTAACTTAACATTTCCCAGACACTAGGGAAGAGGTGAGTGAGATGGAGATTGGGCGTGACCAGGAAAGGACAACCAGAGGTTCCCAGAGGGTTGGAGACCTCACAGTGGCAATTCCCTGAACCTGACAGGTGATTGTCTGCAGCTCAGTAGTCCCTCAGAGAAGAGAAGAGAGAAGGACAGCCAGGGAGCCCTGAGTCCTGCTGCTCCTTTCTGTCCACATCTTCTCTGGGATAGCTAGTGCACCGAGCTGCGCAGGACAGCACTGTTGGCAAGGATGAGGGATGGAGGACACAGAATCTTACTCTGTTATTGTTTATCATTTTTGTAAAACACTAATTGATCTCAATAATAATTTCAGTTTTTGTTTGTTTGTTTGTCCTAGCTCTAAACCTGAAGAATTGTGCAGTGGTTTAGCTCAGTGACACATTAGACCTACGAGTGATGCTTTTTCTCACTGGTCTAGTCACCTAACATAAACTGAAGGGACAGATTCCCCATAAGTTTTACCATAACTTTGTAAAATCGTGAAGTGACTGGCCTTTTTCTCTTTCAGCCATGAAGACTTTGAGTTCATTTCAGGAACAAGGATGCGCAAACTGGCCCGTGAAGGCCAGAAACCTCCAGAGGGCTTCATGGCCCCCAAGGCCTGGACTGTGCTGGTGGAGTACTACAAGTCCTTAGAGAAAGCCTAACTGCTGAGCTGGGCACTCTGCCTGGGACGCATGGCTGAGTAACCAAGGGGACCACACAGTCACTGACAGCCATTCACTGCGGTTGTCTGTCTGGACACACTTCCTGAAATCAGGCCGTTTCCCTCCGTGTGCATCGATTTTGGTCTGCCTTTGAGTTCTGTTTCAAACTAGTGTAACTCCACCCTGGCTCTAATGTATCTTTTCCACTTATTGTTAATATTCTTATAATACGATTTTAAAACTCTTGCCTTTTTATATTGTATTTATGCTTCTGTCTTACGATTTTTCCAAGCTGACTTGCTAGTTTTAACCAGTAATACACACATCATCTAGCTTTTCATTCTTTAAGAAAGGGGGAAAAATCACTAAACAACAAAGTTGGCGAGAGCTTGTTTGGGGAATTTTAAAAATTTTACAAACTATTGTAGCAATTAGGTTTTTTTATTTTACATTAAAAATGTACACTGCTCCTCCTCTCCCCTGCAGCCCTACGTGTTGATGAACTCTTGCTATCTGTGTTAAGTACTTAATGAATGCCTTGATTCAATAAAATTAATTTTTTGGCTTATTTGTGTTTTGTGTGCATATACCCCTTCATTGTGGAAAAAAATTTCAATGCAGAGAATTCCTGGCAGAGGTGGATTGCGAAGGCAACTTCTAGGTCTGGTACCGAGCTCCTCACACCTTGATATTTGCTTAAGTGCTGTGTAGCAGGAACCTGTGCTCTGTAGTTACAAATAGGAAAATAAAGGATTCTCAGTCCATCTGAAATCTCAGTTCTGCAACATACCTCTCCAATAGTCTCAAACACCAAGATTGGGATGGTAATGGAGAGTCACGGCTTTGAAAGCTGTAGCCACCGTGGAAGTCATAGCTGCCTGAAGTCAAGAGGGCTTGCTCCTGCTTTACGCTGGCCCATCTCCGTGGGCAGATGTGTGCTTTGTTTGCTTCGATCCTTCAGGTTGTAGTTGTAAGGCAGACTAGGAGGATAGCAGAACTGTTGGGAGCATGAAAAGGAGAGCTGCTGAAATCCCTTCTCCTTCTCACCTCAAACCTACAGTTTTCTAGGAATTTGGCCAGGAAACCAGTTTATAGGGCAAAGGACTTGTACCGGAACCCTTGCACACACCTGGCTTCTGGTTTTACCTTATGAGATTGTAACATTGTCAAAGATGCCTTCACAGCCACCCTTTAACCTCACTTATCAAAGAAGGAAAAATGAAGGGGGTTCAGTAGCCTTTTGAGATGTATTTTGAGAGCCCCCAAAATGGCCCCTCTGGTTTGTGCTAAGCTAATTAACAGTGGCTGTCCCTTGTGGAACCCATACATACACTTTGGAACATCCTGAGCTCCCTTAGAGACGTTCACACCCATGTATCCATCCCTGCCACTTCGTGTGTCTACAGCAGTGAGAAGTTTCAAAGGAAAAGAGCATAAAAATAATGTTCACATCCAGCCATGGTGCCATGTGCCTGTGTGTGTGCTCCAGACTTTTAGGAGGCAGAGGCAGGGTTACAAGAGTAACAAATGAACCTAAAAATCAAAGCAAGGCTTTGCCTCAGTGTCTCACACCAGCTCTGAAGTATTCAGAGAATACAGAGAAGGGTGTGGGTTACCTGCTGAGTCAGTGTCAAAGCTGGTCTCACAGTCCCACTCACATGGAATGAGAGGTCTGAAAAGACTCCTTCCCCCATAGGAAGGTCGCTGGAGCTGCCAAACTTCAAGACAATGCTGCCACCCCCTTTTAAAAGTTAAAATTTAGGAAAAAAAGATGTTTTAAAAATGTCATCCATAAAACATCACTGGCCCTTGGGTGTTGTACACACTTACAATCCGAGGTCTTGGAAGCAGGAAGACTGAATTTAAGGCCAACCTGGACTACATAGCACGTTCCAGTGTAGGGTTGCCAAGAGACCATGTCCCCAGCAAAAACCAAAACTGAGGTGGAGGAGGAGAGAAGAAGAGGAGAAGGAAGAGGAAAAGGAGGAGGAGGAGGAGGAGGAGGAGGAGGAGGAGGAGGAGGAGGAAAAGTCTCAGCAAGTCATTGATCTTAGGGATGGCAGGGTTACAGCCTGGTGTAGGATGCCATGGTGGGTTGTGTGCAAATTCTAGAAGCCAGGAGGTTTACATGTAAATGGTAAGATGATGCAAATGGTTTTGAAATAATTGTTTTTGGTGATGGACACAGTCCAAAGTCACAGGGCCGTTCCTGGACAAGCATCTCTGTAGAAGTAGTGTTGTGCCAAGGTATGGTTTGGCAGACTCTCTTCATGAGCATTTTTGATATCAGGCAAATATGTGTGAGGACCACCCTCATAATTCCACTTCATAGTTTATCAAGTCCATTTTCTTAGGGCTTAGTGAATCAGTCCAGTTTGATTCTGATAGTTTTCATAGTCCTCTTTCCATCTGTGAGCAAAATTCACGCAGAATTAAGATGATGTGGCAGGAACAAGACTAACAGATGAATCATTGCCCAAAAGTCACCTTGTAATTTATTAGGTAGCTGTCCTGGGCTCCTGCCCACTAGAAAGATACGTGGTAAAACCATGACTCCAAACCCCATTCCCTTGGGCTTAGCCACCCACTTGTGTGTTTTAGAAAAAAAAAAACACAGAAGAAATAAAAGCAACCAATAACTTCCACCAGCTCATAGACTGGCATGTGTTTCTAAAGCTGATAAATGTGGAAATTTTATTCTTCCCCTTCCTAGTTTATAAAAAGAGACCAACCCGATCTTTAAAACACCCAGCTCTTCTGGGGAATGTCTCCTGCCAAGTGGTTTCAGAAATCTAAGTGCCTTTTAATCTATTCATCAACTGGAGACAGGAATGGAAAAATAATTTTTTTTTTTTTTAAGGAAGAAGGAAAAGAAAGTGTGATGGTCTTGGCAGGAGCGAGGGCGTCTTAAATCTGTCCATTCTCCTTCCATGGTGATAATCAAGACCACATATTTGAGTTTCATTTCCATCCAAGAGGGGGGCAATCATACCTATCTCTTGGAAACCAGCCTTCAGATACTTAATCAGGAACAATCTGGATGTCGTGCTTCGGCAGATGGCCTATCTTTATGAGCACATATGTGTCCAGGAATGGTTGGCTCACAAGGTAAGGAGGTATTTGCCCACTGGGCCTCTTACATGTACAGCGTCCTTCTTAGCCTCCAGATCTCTTTGCCTGTATTGCTGCTAGATTCCATTTCTGATCCCACATGGTCTTGTTCCAGATATAATTATCTTTGTCTGCCCTGCCCACCCAACTCTTAGTTATTTCCCTGGACTGAAGTGAAATCTAACTTCCCCTAAAACTACATATTTGTGGACTGTAGTTCTCTTACCTTACTGTCCTTCCTCCCCAGATTCCCAAGGAAAATGGCAGCAGCGTTTAAGACCCGGCACTGATAAGCAATTGGAGTCAGACTTATAGGTCATAAGTGGGCTTATAGGTCATAGCTGAGATACTGAGGGCTGGAGACCAGACTGGGCCAGAGTGAAATCTTGGCATTGGCCTCTCTGAACTGGATCCCTGTCCTTTTCATGCCTGTCAAGGGAAGGGTTTAAGAACACTTGTTTCTCAAGAATGTTTGTTTCTTTCACATAAGAGAAGTCCCAGGAAGGCTTCTTTCTGCATCTATTGGTTGTCATGAATCTCTGCTCAAAATGATCTGGATGACAGTGTTGTATGTTGGGGTGACATACTCTTGGTCTCCACACTGATAATACTGATGTAAGCTAATGTGGCCTCATACAACTGCGCTCCTTTTGAAAGTAAAGAAAACAGTTTGAAGTAGGAGCTGGAGAGAGCCTGGACTATTAGACTGTCTGAGATACACTGAAATTGAGCAACAGTGTTTAAAACCAAGCAGAAAGGAAACTATAAAATGGAATAGAATTCAGTACAGGAAGGAAGAACAAAAAAGGGCCAGCAAGAATAGTTCTCTAGAGCAGTGCTTCTCAACTGTCCTAATGCTGAGCCCTTTTAATACAGTTCTTCATGCTGTGGTGACGCCCAGCCATAAAACTATTTCATTGCCACTTCATAACTGCAACTCTGCTACTGTTATGAATCGTCATGCAAACGTCTGATACATGACCCCTGTGCAAAAGTCTTTCAAATCGCTAAGGGGTTTCAACCCACAGTTGAGAACCCCTGCTCTAGAGCCAAGTCACTAAAGTGACCTAGCCTGTTCCCTGGCTTTGTGGATGTGCGATAACACTGTCACACTCCTTTGTACACATAGTGTCTCTAACAGCAGAGTTGAGTAGTTCAGACAAAGGCCCCATGTCCTCATCAGCTGGGAATACTCGATATCTGGCCCTTGACAGGAAATCAATTCTTCTGGCCCAAGAATTGAATCTACTGCACGGGATCTCCATATCAGAAGCCCCGCCCCCCGACCTGCCAGTAAAAGAAATGGGCAGACTCAGTGAATGGAGCAATACACGTGGTTATTAGTTTGTAGATACCACCTTTCTGTTCCTTTCTCCAACTTACTGAGGAGCTGGGGAGTGGAGGGAGATGACAAAAGAGAAGCGGTCAGAACCTTCCCACAGGTTTGTCCTCGCAAAGTCAATACACAGGTGTCCCCTGTTCTGTCACTGGGCACCAATGACAGTGAGGCTGTCTATCAGGTCGGTTAAGGATAGGGCATCGATGAAGTGCTGCCACTTGGGTCCATGGGAACTCTTTACTCAGTTGACCAGAACTTTTAAAGCATTGTACCGCCACAATAGTTCCTGTAATGGGAACTAAAAGCTTGTAAGGACATAGTTTTAAAACGTAGTATGAGGAATAAAAATAAATACAAATTTTAATAGACAATGACCCTTCTAGGAGGCTTTTCCTCCCTTCTACATTTATAATGTCTGTTTAGGAAAGTATTGATTTACATGAGTTAATGACTGTCAGAAGCACCACGTGTGGGGAGCTGACGGGTTGCCATATGCCTGTGAACAAGTCAAGAACATAAACTACTGGATTTCATGACGTCCAAGTTTTCATTTGAATCCTGTGTGCTATATTAACATTTCCCTTACATTTAGTTCCCTTAAAAACATGAGGACAGTGTGACTCCAAATGCTAATCTCTTTGGGAAATTACAAGATACTGTCTACGACATATATTGTGGGTGGGAGAGGCTCAAAGTATTTTATATTTTTTACTTTGGGAGACGAGAGAAGGGATGTTGTTTGCTTTACTCATATTTCTATGGATTAAAATTATGATGCTCAAAGTTTATGTAATTTTCTTCTCTTAGTGACAGGAATAAACAAAAGACACCAAAAAGCCTTGGTAAAGAACGCAGCATAAAGACAGACTTGAAATCTCAATTCAAATTCTTTTTTCTTTGATGTGTATGTTTCCCTGTATTCATGCACATTTCGTGCATACAGTGCCCTCAGAGGCCAGGGGAAGGCATCGAATCCCCTGGAATTGGAATCACAGATAGTTGTGAGTCTCTGCGCGGTGCTGAGAACTAAACCCCAGACTTCTCAAGAGCAGCAAGTGCTCACAGCTACTTAACTCTCTAGCTCCTGAAGATTCAATTTTGAATGGTTAAGATTACATTAAAATACTTACTTTATTTTTAGAAAATGATTCAGAGTGATCATTCCTATTACGGTAAATCTGAAGGAGACCCAGAGACAATGTGGTCAATCCAGGAATATCTGTTTATAGTAGAGTGTCTATAATATGTTACACTTTGAAACAATGTGTACTTAACCTGTTCAAGAACTTCTGTCCCAGAGCCTTGGGCATAGTAGCTATTGGAGTATGCTTGCTTCTGCCCCTTTGGGGGTTGTCTTAGTCAGGGTTACTATTGCTTTAACAAAACAAGTTTTGGGGGAAAGGGTTTATTTGGCTTACACTTCCACATCATAGTCCATCATTGAAGGAAGTCAGGGCAGGAACTTAAACAGGGCAGGAACCTGGAGGCAGGAGCTGATACAGACACGATCCAGGAGTGTCGCTTACTGGCTTGTTCTCTATGACTTGTTCGGCCTGCTTTTTATAACACCTAGGATTACCTGTTTAGAGGTGGCCCCACCCACAATGGGATGAATTCTTCCACATCAATCCCTTATTAAGAAAACGCACCAAGTGTTTGCCTATAGCTTAGTCTTATGAAGTCATTTTCTCAATTGAGGTTCCTGTCTCTCAAATGACTCTAGCCTGTGTCAAGTTCATATAAAACCAGCACAGAGGTAGATGTGGAAAGGTATCTAGTCTTCATTTCTCCTCAGTTACAGATGGGATCCTGGCTTTGCTGAGGTTTGCAATGTATTAGGGACTAGGACATTGATCATAAAGCCTTGTCATGACAAGCTTGCCTTTGCCCAGCCTTCATAGCTACCCCTGGCCTGATACTGTGGGATCAAGCTTGCCTTTCCGCAGCCTTCATAGCTACCCCTGGCCTGAGACCATGGGATCTGTTCAGCCAAGAAGACCTACAGAGGGCTCTAGTGCTGTGGAAGCTCTTATGGCCTCATAAAAGTGGACAGCACTCACCACACAACGGTACCTTTTGAAAACTGTCTAGCTGGTAGGCAAATTCAAGAACTCTCCCTCAGCAAGTTCTATAAAAGAAGAGATGATGGATGCCACAGAGCAACTTCTGTTGAGCTGTGCACAAGAAGGACCTAGAGAAACACTTTTTTCTATTAAGCTATTTTTCTTTTTATATATTTTCTTTATTTACATTTCAAATGTTATCTCCTTTCCCAGTCCCCCCCCCATGCACCCATGAGCCCCTGTCTCATCTCCCTTCCCCTCGCTTCTATGAGGGTGTTCCTCCACCCAACCTACCCACTCTTGCCTTCCCACCCTAACATTCCCCTACACAAGGGCATTAAGCCTTCACAGGACCAAGAACTCTCCTTCCAATGATGCCCGACAAGGCCATCCTCTGCTACATATGCGGCTGGAGCCAGGAGTCCTTCCATGTGTACTCTTTGGTTAGTGATTTAGTCCCTGGAAGCTCTGGGGAGTCTGACTGGTTGATATTGTTGTTCTTCCTATGGGTTGCAAATCCCATTCAGCTCCTTCAGTCTTTTCTCTAACTCCTCCACTGGGGACCCTGTGCTCCATCCAATGCTTGGCTGCAAGTATCCTGTAGCCTTGATATATCTCTGCTATTAATACCTGAAGTAATATTTTTAGATTGAATATAGGATTGTATATTTTAAATATATGATTTGTGTTATACTTATGCACATGAAAGTTTGGTATTTAGTGTCATAAAAGTTGACATTAGGCTTTTTTGTCTTGTTTTTAATAAAAATATTTTAATTGTATGTGCATTTCAATGAAAGGCTTTAATAAGGTTTAGACTTGACTCTCAGCTATAGAAGTGCGAATTATGAAGAAATTAAGGCTTAGAATAAAGAGAATAAAGGCTTGGTTCTTTGGACATTTTGAGAAAGATTTTAAATAAATTTTATTTCAAGCTAAAACCAGGAATTGGTTTTGATACATCCCTTATAATAAATGTTCAGTTTACACAAATAATCTCAGGGATTCCTAAAATCTTAAAGGTCCAAATAATCTTTTTAAAGATGTGAATGATATCATCAATACATATAGCAGTAAGAAATCTATCTATCTATCTATCTATCTATCTATCTATCTATCTATCTATCTATCTATCTCTATCTATCTATCTATCATCTGTCTGCATCTATCTATCTATCTATCTATCTATCTATCTATCTATCTATCTATCATCTACCTATCCATCTATCATCTATCATCTGTCTATTCATATCTACCTACTATGTGTACCCACATGTGTGTGAGCCCTCAGATGCAGAGGTAAATGCCTATGAAGGTCAGAGGGCAGTTTGGAAGTGGGTTGTCTCCTACAACTTATTGGGTCTGGGTTTTTCTTTTGTCTCCTGCTGCTCTGTATGTTAGGAACAACCTCATCAATGTATCTTGCAATCACAAGTAGGGAGATGATCAGTATGGTAATGTTGATAGAATAGCTAGAGAGAGGGTCTCCAGAAGAAAAAAAGGGGGGATTTCTAGATGCCCTGCTGAGACAGATTCTGAGGGGATGTTGTGTTTGGAGCTGTAGTAAAGGAATCAATTAGATGTTATTAGACTTATCTTGTGGAGAGTTCACCTACAGTGAACAATGAAGTTAAATCATGTATGACTATCAAATAGATCAGAGCTGTGAAGCCCCCCCACACCTCCTCCTCCTCCTCCTCCCCATCTTCCTCCTCCTAGCCATCATCACAACCATGCTGAGTGTGTGTGTGTGTGTGTGTGTGTGTGTGTGTGTGTGTGTGTGTCTGTTAAAGGCACTATCCAAGCAAGCTCTGACAGGTTAGGGTAATTATCCAAGTTGACAAAACCAGTAAAAAGTACAGGTCAGAGCTAAATTCAAACTCAGGGTCCTGAAAGTTGACACCTTATCAGGTGCTCAGAGTGAGGCCTGGTTCACCTGGATTTTCTGAGTCTTATGTTTGGAGCCATGGAACTCCATCATGCAGAGTACAGTGTTTCCTAGACTCCTGGTGAATGAAAAGCACTTCTGATGGCAGACAGGGATTCTCATGCTCTGGAGGAGCCCAGGGATCTGTGTTTCTCAGAAGGCCTTGCTGGCTCACCAAGAACAAAGCAGATGCATGCAGAGTCTGATGGGGTCCCAACTCCAAATGTCTTCCAAGGTGCTGATACTACAACTCATTGGCTGAAACAAGACACCGGCTACCCCAGAATCAAGGGGAGAGAAAATGGTCTCTTTGTTGATGGCAGGAACCAAACAGCCACATAAAAGTCATTCGTATTGCAAAGGCAAGAAGGGAGGTAATTTGCGTTCTCTTTTCATTTCGGCAGGAACCCCACAAGCCAATAGGCCTGAGGAAGACCTCTTGTTCCTTCAGTTCCTGGAGCCCTATCCCTGCGCTTCCCCTCTCCATGGTCCAGGGATCGCTGTCCTTAGCTTTAGAAACAGAACTGTATATTTGCAGTGACACTGAACCTCTGGCACCATGGGAGTTTCACCTCCTTTCTCAAACTAAAGAACTGACAAATTGTCCACCACAGAGATGCAGTTTCCATCTTTTCAAGTCAAGGAAAATCCCACACATGCTCTCCGGCTCCTGTCCTTTTCTGTGATGACAAGAGGCTGTCAGTCATAAACCACTGCTCACCGAGTCCGATGAGTGCCTCTCTCCATCTTGTATACTGCAGGTGTGATCAAGGTGGAGGTGGGGCTGTCCTGCCTGCAGAACCTCCAGCTCACTTCCAGGTCCTGGTGGCTCCAGGTACCCCTTGCTTCACTGCTCAGCTTAACTGTCTGCCTCTTCCTTTATGCAGGCTGTGCCTTTCTTTTTTGCTATCTTTCCTAAGGACACCTTCTGTTGGATTTAAAGACTCATTGATAACATAAGATGATCTTATTGTAAGATATTGACTATAATTACATCTATAGAAACTTTTTTTTTTCTGCCCAAAGAGGTCACATTCTTAGGTTCTGAGGAAGAGAGTCCAGTCAATGAATTCCAGGATATTAAAAGGAAGAGGATCTTTTCATAGAAAAACCTGAATGTGTAGAGTCACAAGTGGTTAACTGTTGTGGTCCTGGTTCTGTTCTTGTGAACCAATCACCTAATGAATAAAGGAGCCAATCCTGAGCGAGTATGGCGGGACTTCTGGGTTGGATGGAGGAAGAGAGGAAGCAGGAGAGAGTTAGGTCCTTTTTGGAATGGGGACAGCATATGGGTAAGATGTAGCTGCTAGAGTTTTCTGGTATCATGACAGACCTGCAAGGATTTGCCACCGGAGGAATCAGATTTTAATAAGGCTTACAAGATTAGGTTTTAGTCATTGTGCCCAGAGATTGAGTTACCATTGTTTCTTAACTAAGTTTGTGTTGCGTTTTCCTTCATGTGGCAGGTTGTCTGGGTTCAAGAGAGAAAGGTATGGTGGCCAAGCGTGGGTTTGCCTGAAGTGCTCCACAAAGGCTGTGGGAGATTTGAAGCACAGGTTTGGCATGGTAGCAACTTGACAGTGGGAAACTAGTGAGCTAGGAGAGATTGTATAGTTCAGAGTCAGAATCTCCATGAGGTAACATTGCCCACCAGTGCATGGCTGGCTAGGGTGCTGGGGCAGAGGCACAAGCTTCGGATGTGCTGGTTCATCTTTTTAAATATTTCCTGAAACAGATAACAATGGGTCATGTTGGGAATTCTGCCCGAGCCCTTAAATGCCTTGAGGCTCAATAGTACGAAGGTTGTGGATTGTTCTTTCCTAGGGTTTAAAAATGGCTTACCTTCCTGTCTTGCTTGCAGTTCTTGAACAGCGCAACAAAATGAATATCCTTCCTCTATAATCAGGATAGATATCGCTAATGTACCCATCTCTACCCTAGTGGCTTGACAGAGAAACTGTTTATTTCCTGGATTTAGATCAGCCCGTCTTTCTGCTCTGCTGTCTTTTACTACATGGGTCTTCCTGGGGATTTGTTCTGTGGTAGAATGCAAGGTCCTGGGTTCAAGGTCCTGAGAAAAACAAACAAACAAAAACAAGGAAATCATCCTAGGTCTTGGCTCTCTCACTGGCTGTAGAGGACATGAGGCGAAGGCAGTGTTCATTTGGGACCTTATGACAAGATTGGAGAGCAGCTGATGTCACTTCCCACATGTTCCCTCAGCTGTTGTCGGACACACGACTCCCGCCTAACTCCAGGGAAGGCTATTTTCCTCAGTTCACAAGAGGAGTTACAGGGATCAAGGAGTGTAAAGTCATTCTTTACCACAACATTCAGACAGTTTCTTGACTTTAAAAAAAAAAGTATTGAAGACATACTTTGTGTGAAGACATACCTTGAAGACATAGGGTTCATAGAAGAAATGATAAAATATGTAAATATAGAAATTGAGACAACATGAAGATGGTAGTTAGAGATATCTTCTGCTCTAGCCTGTGAGTTTAAAGTTATGTTTAGTACCGTCCAACTGAAGACTGTGTTTCTTATTCTGACAGCTCAGAATTCATGACACAAATCAGTTTTTCTGTACTTGAGCCAAACCAGGCATTGAAACTGAAATTCCTGTTCAGTCTCATCCACGTCATTTACCTTTGTCACTCTCATAGTGGCTCTCCCAAGCACAACAACCCCAACTATGACTGTTGTGCCAGCCATTGTCACAGGACTTGAGTCCTCAAGACACACAGAGAGAGCAATCTGAAAGGGATCTCCCACCGAAGCATTGCCAAGGGACTTTGCTTTGTAGCTCATACACTGACAGTGTCCTTACTGCTAAGATGGAGTGGGATGGAATAGGAAGCTCACATCTGCAAGACCCTGACCTAGATGCCCTGGTTCCTCAAGAAGAGGCAATACCAAATGTGTCTTAAGAAGGTCTCTTCATTTCTAAATTGTCTTGCCCATTTAATGAGAGATTCAGGGTTTGGTGAGGTAAAATATCTGGAACCAGTTCACTCATCAGATGGGATTTCTGGTACATCAGACGTGATTCACAAATATTCACTGAATTCTCTGGTAGTTGTCCAAAGTGTCCTAGTGGGGGCCTGTGGCCCCCTCTCAGTGGTGGGGAAAGGTGATATGGGTTATGGATACATAAGAAGCATCACTTGAAGGAAAGTAGTCTGGACTCTCGTCTCTGTTCTCTGACACCACGTAGTCGGCTCATCTGAGCATGTGGAATTCTAGGTCTACTTATAACACTAAATAACATCAACTTGAAGCCAGCTTTTGAGTCTTACAGAGATAAAGATTGTGGGTGGGAGGCTTATTGTCATAATCCATGGAGTCTATTTTGAGATGAGGGGTTGGAAGGGAAAGATAAATCTAAAGCATGATGGATGATCTGGCCCTGAGTGGTACTAGGAGCTCCTTGGCAATGAGCACGTCAGGGCTTTGGGGCTCTTTGTTCTCTCAGATCCACTAGCCAAGGAAGATCTAAGCAAAAAACGTTGGTCTTGTGCCTGGAGCTGTCTCATCAGCTTTTTATCCTATATTTCTATTTTCATCCATCTGGATCCAGACGATGCATGAGGAAGAAGTAGTATCAAAGAGAGCTGTCAATCAGCCTCCTCTTTAGTTAGCGTGGATGGCCACCAACATTTACCCAGTGATCTTGAGGAGCTCTTGGTAAGACATTTACTCTCATAGGAAGTAGAAGGAAAGAATAAGGTCTGCCATCTTGGAAAAGCTCATGGAGGTCAGCCAATATGGCCTTTTCTACTCTTTTCTTGGTAGGGGGTGTAGGGAACTTTGAGGAGGGGAAGTGTTTGCTTTTGCTACTGCCTGGATTCCGAAGCAGTGATTTTCTAGCCTCTCATGCTCAACACTAATCTAGAAAACACTAGTTTCCTGCCAGAATTTTAAACCTGAGGTATGTGAATAAGCCGCATACATTTTATGCCCCCCTCAAATGATAAAACCCCCAGCCCATTCATATATTTGTATGCATATTTATGTGTGCATTCTCCTATGAATTTTAATAGATTCTCACATGTGTCTGTATTGCCCCTAACCCCACTCTTGACATGCTGGAAATCATTGGATAGCATGGCTCAGCCTGGCTGTATTGGATCACTCCATTGGGTGTCCATACTGTATTATCTAGAAGAGCGTAACCACTATTATTTGGAACTGGTCTTGTTTACATTAACTCTGCACAGGTGAATGGGATAATTCAATGAGTTTTGGAATTCAGAATTGGCAACAAGGCTTCAAATACTGATCATTCATCTTTGTGATCATGTGACTTGGGCCAAATTACTTAAGCACTGCATCTCCATTTCTTCAGTTTCTCTAGAATTTCTTCCTTCTGTGGTTCACAGGGAGCTTGAAAGAAGTACCCACCCAGCCTTTATTTCCTATGTCAATGAATCTTTCAATATCTTAGTTTCTTGATTAGCATACAGGGTAACAAACTCTACATTGAACTATAAGCAGACTTCTGTAAGTCACAGTTTTATGTAGAAATTCTGCTAAAAGCACACAGCTGTGTGTTGTAAATTTCCAGTTAGAAATTGCTAAGTTTGGGAAAGTAGAGAGGTCAGTTAAGACAAGAAGAAACCAGTTACAATCTCACTACAAATGCTCTTTTAATATCTGATGCATGCTTCCAAGTTGTGGTTTCATGAATAGGTTTTAAAATATGTAGTCGTGATTATATTCTATGTCTCTTTAGTTTTGACAGTATGTGAACATGCTTTAATTATTTCTTTATTGTTGGGTTTTAGGTTATATGCATTTTCAAAATACTAGTGATTTGTCATTAATCATTAGAGATAAGTCTATTGTTTCTGAGAGAGCATCTTTCTCTATAGCCTGTCATTGAACTCATGACAATCCTCTTGCTTCAGCATCCCAAGTCAGAGTTACAAGCATAAGTTATGATGTGTAGCCGATGGGTAAATCTTTTTAAAGCTTATATAATGCCTGGAAGGTAGATTCTTAAGAGTAGAATTAGTATGACTTAGAGCATTAGCCCATCTTTTTTTTTTTTTTAAACCCACATAAATTTACTTTTGCAAATTATTTTTTCTAGTTTTCACATCATGCAGTCAGATTTCTCTACAAGTAGAAAATTACACATAGCCACAAGCATAGCTTGTTTCTTTTTCATTTTTTTTTAAATAAGAAAGTAAAGCCCAGTTTACTTCTATTGCCTCTGCTGGAGCTGTGCCCTCCCCCGCTGGTCCGTTGTCCCGTCGCCACCCCCTTCCTTGCTGAGGAAGCCACAGTGTTGCTTTATTTATAGCTTTATCATTGAAGTATACACCCCCCCAAATACTAGCTTAGTTTATTTTGCTTGTAAAACTTTATATAAGTGCAGTTGCATGGCATGTGTACTTTGGTCTAAATTTTAATGTTTGGTTTTATGTCTGTGAGATTCATTGATGTTTGATGTAGCTGGCAAGCTTTTGGTGACTCCAAATGTGGGTGACATTACACCCTGGGTCCACTCTCATCTCACTGTTATGCCTAAAGGGGTTGTTATATTTAGGAGCTCATAAAAAAGCACAGCTTTCATTCGGACATCATTAATCTGAATGTGTAAGGGAAAAAGCAAGTATGTTTTGTATATGGGCTTCAGTTTTTATGTGTGTGGTATGTGATAGGGAAAGTAACTGACATACAACATATGGAAGATAATCTGTGCTATAGATACTGTTGCTTTTATTATTTTATTTTATTGTTTGAGACAGGGCTGTCCTGGTACTTACTATGTAGACCTGGCTGGCCTCAAACTTACAAAGATCTGCCTGCCTCTGCCTTCCAAATGCTGGGGTTAAAGGCAAGTGTCACTACACCTGGTTTAAATGTTCTTTATTTTGAAGACCAAAGGTCATACGTGTGTGTGTGTGTGTGTGTGTGTGTGTGTGTGTGTTTGTCTGTTTGCTTACATATCTATGAAAACTTTTTCCTTATGGAAAGAAAAAGGAAGAAATATTTCTCAGAGTAGATTGCCTCTAACTCACCCTGATGTGACTCAGGCTGGTACATTTAGATACGTGGATGAGGTTAAAGGTCATAGAGAATCTGACTTTGCTGTGATTATAAGCCCGTGTAGTCACTCTGCTTCCTTGTTGCAATGAAAGATATGGTTCTTGCTCAATTCATTAGAATATGCATGCATACATAAGTAGAGAGCTTCCATTTACAAAGTACTATGAATGTGAAGCAAATACCTTTCTTATTTTTCAAATAGCTAGACAGATTGACCTTTATGAATTGGTTTATTTAGAAACAGATTTACCTTTCTTCATGTCCCAGGGCCTTTTCTCTCATTCTCTTTTGACTCTGAAGGGTGATTCTTGCTTTTTGTGTGTTTCTTTAATAGCATCAAAGTCTAAATTAGGTGTGCTACAAAAAGAGGGTGGCAATTTTCTGCCCACTTCTCCAATGATCTGACAAACAGACCTTGTCTTTGAATACTTCATCCTATCTGAAATGCTACCTTAGCATGAGTTAATGTCTACACTGATGTCTAACATTGGACAGCAAAGGACAGGGAGGTGTGACTCTCTGCTCATTACAGTGTTTAAACAAGGACCACACTGCCAGCACAAGGCAAACAGGAAGAGACCAGAATCACAACTGGAGTCCCAATTTCTGCTGGCCCACAGCCCTGCCAGCACTTGTTAGACCAACTGCTGGCATCCTTGGGATTATGGGCAATGTGACAAATGCTTCCTTGCCCATTGAACCAGCACAGTGTCTGCTGGCTCGAAAAGAAAGAAGATGGGGAAATCTTTTGCTTTTTGACTACTGTGATTCTCATGAAGCTCAGTAGCAGGATTTAAGAATAAAACATTAAGACATACTCATCTCTAGAAACTTCCCCCCCGCAAACTAGGCAATTTCCAGTAGATCCTTGAAATTCTTAAAATAAAATCCACAGAATCTTAATTTCCATCATTCATTTCTGAAATTTATGATTCTGTGCAATGAGTGAAACTGGGGGATAATTCTCCACACCCTTCATCAGAAAGCACAGAATGCATTACTTCACAATGGAGACGCATTCTATAGACTGCTGTATTAGGTGATTTTAACCTTTATATAAACACCACAGAGTGAACTCATAGAAACTGAGAAGGCTACGGTGTTACTAGGTGATCTAACCGTGTCTGCCCTAGCCTCTGGCATTTAAGAAAGGAACATTTTAATATTTAGAGAAAGGCATTTCAAGATAGCTTCTGGTGAACTCTTAAGAAGACAGTCAAATGACCTTTGCAGCTTCAGCATCGGAGTCTATGTCCTACATTCTTTGAAATTTAATTAAAGGTGATTGTAGAACTTTAGAGGGAGAGGAAGTTACCAGGAAATGGTATTGGGGGTGGGGAACCCTCCATTCATTTATTTATCATAGACTGGGTTACTTCCCAGCCCATGTGTGCCTCTTCAGAACGTCCATATCTTTAAGAATGTAAGATGGTATGTACTGAGGAAGAGTGAATGGCTAGGGTGGAGTTGAAGAAGTTGATTGATATTGTAGAATTACATTTTTCCCCCTATGAGTATTCTGGGTCCTGTGCTCTGCTTCTGTCTCATGCACAGCTAGCTAAGGAAGTTAGGATAAAGCACAAGCTGAGTTTAGCTTGTCCGTTACTCATTGCTGGTTGGTTAAACAATGGAATGCCTGCCTGGTCATCTATAGGATGGGCTAATAACCTGCTTCTGATACTGAGTGGGGGTGTAATTTTCCTTCTAAATATCTTTTGAATTCTCCATACCAAACACTCAAGGTAGTCTATAAGGTGAATGTAGATAGTCGCTTTACTCAAGGATCAGCTATCCCCCAAAGCAGTAATTCAGTGAAGATGCTCCTGTGCCTGCCACTTAGCAAGTGCCCAGTGCTACACAGCCATACTTGGTCCATGATTCTTGTGGTTCCCCTCCACTTCCCGGCCCCAGTGGCCTTCGATTTCTGGTTCCTAAATCCTTTTGTTCCTTTTCCTCTGGGAAACTTCTTTTATTCATGCCGTGTTTTGCAAAGATTCTTTGGCTGGGTACCCGTGGGTACTTTTCTCCATTTAAACCTGGTGATTTTGAAAGAAAAGAGGAAGATCCGTCGTCCCTAAGGTCTGCACAACAGGGAACTCTGCATGAAGACCCATGTTGTGGAGACTTGGTTTATCCCAGATATACAAAGTCAGCATCTTAAAGGGCACACGGCACCTTCATGTCCCCCCACCCCCACCCCTGTTCTGGAGGTCGTAGTGTGACCCATGGCTACAGATATCCGCTTTCATGACTAGCACAGTTCATGCCGCAGTGAAGTGCTTCCCACATGGCTTCTCCTCTGTCCTCTAACGAAAATACCTCTGTCTGCAGCCCATGTGGCTGTCCTGCTGCCAACAGCAGAGGTGAGAACTAGGTCAGTATGTCAGAAGAATTCAAATGGTCAGAGAACTGAGGTAAGATGAAACCAATTAATCAACTCATCAAACCCCTTCTTTGGGGGGATGGAAGGACGGACGTAACAGTCTCCTGAGTCGGGAGTCGATTCCTGTTAGTTCTGAGAACCCGTTTTCTCATGTGTTACTTGTGAACGCAGCAGAGCATCTCCAACAGTCTGTGCATGATCGCCGAGGGGGGCTTCCCATTCTCCGCACTTTTCAATTACGGTTCCTATCACACTTTCTGCACGTAGGGCTAGATGGAGTGTTGTTGAAGGGTGACAGCAGTCCTCTGATATTGGCAACTAGAGGGACCTTGTACGTTAGAGTTATAAAAAGTTGGATTTCTATAAATATATCGTGTAAGATGTGCTCGTGCTTACTTAATTTTTATTCATTTGTTTTTAGATGGTGTCTTACCTTGTTGTCTAAGCTGCTCATGAGCTTGTGAGATCAATTGTTTCCTTTTCCTACCTCAGACTCCTCAGTAGCTTTGGACTGTGGGTACATGCTATTCATTGTGCCCAGTTCCAGCCATATTTTTTTTTAAAAAATATTCAACTAGATTTTTTTCCTTATGTGATTTTTGTTTGATAATTTTTAATTTATTATTCTGATATTAAATAATACTTTTATTTTGCCTTTTGTTTTTCATATAATTTTGGCATTAGAAAAAGCAAAAATAAATAGACCCTTCACTAAAATTTCCAACTTTATATCCCAAGAAAATAGTTACATTTTATTTATTTATATTATTTGGCTTTTTAAGACAGGGTTTCTCTGTATAGCCTCGGTTGTCTTGGCCTCTGTAGACAAGGCTGGACTTAAGCTCACAGAGATCTACCTGCCTCTCCTACCACCACTAGGCTACATTTGAATTTTTAGTTATCAGATCATGATTGTCCGTAGATGTCAGCTTTCATAAAAGATCTTTAGTCTAGCAGCATAGTGATTAGACAAATTTCACTGATCTATGAATAGAATATTCAGACATGAGGAATATTAACTCGACCCAGGCCTTTAAAATATCTCACCAGCTTTTGGGTGTGATGAAGACCATAGCTTTCTTAGTCTTCTCAGTGCCCTTGCTATGGAAGTGTTTGTCCTTTAGTGCAAGCTGACCTCCACTTGGCCTTCAAGTGCACAGCCACTGACTTAGCGGGATCCAGGGACCACAGGAGACCTCACAGAGCAGCCGTAGGCTAACTCTGCTCTGTGCCTGTGAGCAGCAAGACACAAACTTGCTGGAGTCATGATCTGAGCATAAGAACCTTTTCCAGATCTGATGATGAGGAAACTTATCTTCTTTGTGCTGGAAAATTTTTATGTCAACTTGACACAAGATTAACCATCTGAGAGAAAGAAACCTCAGTTAAGAAAATGCCCTTAGAAGATTAGGCTGTGGGCAAGCCTGTAAGGCATTTTTGTAGAAGTTAAGTCTGGTTCATCCTCCCAGTTTCATGGTTCCCAGAAACAAGACTCAGACTCAAGACAGATTTACAAATGCCTTGGCCATATAGTTAGGCTCTACTCTGACTAGCTCATAACTTAAAATATCCCATTTATTCTAATCTACATTCTGCCACATGGCTGATAACCTGTGCTCAAGTTGAATATATCTTTCCTAGGGTAAATTGCTTTCAGCAACAGAAAAAACATTATCTTTCAAATTGAAATTATAAATATAGCTTTTTCTCTTTATATAAATTTAAGGTTGATATATATATTTAAATTAATAAGGACATTCCTACTGATTGGTATTTTAGATTGTTCTTTGCAAAGTGCTGTATCTATCAGCAGGGTCTTCCCTTGATTTCCTTGTTTTGTGGGAGCCTCTAGGCAATTCTGCTGTCCTAGCTCCTCTGAACAGTCTCAGACTGCTGTTTGGGGGTTCTCATGTCTACTGACAACTCATGTGTCCCACGTGTCTTGCCATGCTTGGCTGGGCTGCAGCTTCTGACCTCTGACCATTCCACAAAAGTAAATGTAGGGACTGGTCTGGTGCTGCTATGTATTTAAGTGCTAAATACTAGCCCTCAAGATCTGGTTGCCCCGGAGGAGGAGATCCTCATGTATACCAAATGATGCTATGTAAACCTTGCCCTCTAAGTCATCCTTGATTGGTTAGTAAAGATGTCTACAGCCTTGACTGGACCGAAGAAAGGAGGGTAGAGCGAAGATTTCCAGGCTTGAGGTCTCAGGTAGGGACCACCGGGAGAAGAGGAAGAAAAGGAGGGACATTGCCGTGGGGTCGTGAGTACATGGCCTGATGGCGTAGGAATGGCCTGTCACAGCAAGTGATATCTCAGAGTTCACCACAGGGAAGCAGACAACATAACGTAGAGGTCTGATATCTGCCCAGCTCAAGTGTTTTTAAGCTTATTATAAATCTGAAGGATTTTGTGTCTTTGGGAACTATGTGGTCTAAGTAGGGTAGAAACTCCTAATAGATGGACAAAGACAACAAGGGGATATAGCAAACCCTATAACAATAATAACCACAACACATTTTCTTAATTAATTGATGGTGGAGGGCCCAGCCCATTGTGGGCCCAAACATTGAGTTTGAAGGGTTTTTGAGACTGCATGGAGAGGCAGAACTTCTTTTTGAGATGTCAGCTGAGGAGGAAGGTCAGCTGGGTGCTTTCTCTGCCTCTCTGAGCGAGCAGGCTTTCACCCCAGCATCTAGCTCCTGAGTCTTTGTAAATTGAATAATTGATATTTTCTTGTTTGGTATTAAAAGCAATAAGCCACTTAACCTACTTAAGCCTAAATCCTGGAGCCCCTCCCAGTGTTTGATCCTCTGTGTCCTCCTCCTCCTTCCCCTAGTCTTCCTTGACCCCCTACCCCATGTCGAACCCAGGATCCCTCCATGAGAAGCAGGTACTCTGTCACTGAGTTACAATCCTGACCCTTCCTCTCCCTGCTGAATGGACATCTTCGTGATGAGCACAATAATATGTGTTTCTGGCATCGTTGGATGAATCATTAATATCCGCGACTGGGTCCTTCCTGGGTGCAGATTCTGATGTTAAGTTTTCTCACGAATTACTTAAGGATCAAGATATATCTCACAGACCTCAAGGTTGCCATCACTCAATGTCCCCAGACTGCACAGCTGTGAACATAGTACTACTTCTAAAGCACCCACTTTAGCCCTACCCTTACGATATGACTACGTCGGTGTTGTTTAATAGTTCATGAGAAAATCCGATCAATACCCTAAAGATCCCACTGTCGTGCTGGCTGAGGGACAACAGTCAATGGAGGAGCAGATTCCTAACATTCTCTCTGTCCTCACGCTAGGAAGCTTTATGGGTTCTTGCTGCTTCTGATTAAGGCTAGCAGGGTCTCCACATTAAGTGCAAACAGTTCTCATTGGGCATGGGTGATGTCCAGCCAGATGAGAAGAAGCAACTGATAATCTCTCCTTATCACTTATTCACGCTTCTGCTTGGTATCTTTCCTCATGGAGGACGAGGGAGGGGTGCTTAAACTTCAAAACATACAAACCACAGGAACGAGTTCTCTGTAGGTGAATATTCTGTTTTGGCAGCATTGTTATCTGCTATGAGCAGCATGCCTTTATATATCCAAATGACATAAAATTAAAAGAATTCGTCTCAATGTAAGTGTGCTGACTCTCGTATCTAACATCTTGCTGGTGCTATTTAAAGAAGTCAGAGGTTTTCTTTGTAGTTGGAACAGATAACCCTAGTCAGAGTACTGGTAAGACTACGCCCAAATCTAAAGTGATAAAATCCAAACTCAGTTTAATATGACAAATTCATAGTGAATGTCTTTGATGAGGAAGGATAGGTTCTTTTGTTTATGAAGATTAAAATGCTTTGGGAACACGAGTACACATTTTCAAGATGGTACTTATATCTCATCTCAATACATTTGTGGAACAGCTTATAAGGTTCACCCCATACACATATATAAAGCAGCGTGTTTAGTAATGACTCATATATAATAGTGTCTGCAATGTGGTTTCTATTATCAGCATATTCCTCATCTGCTAGTAACTTTCTCCAAATTTATTTATTTATTTTTTTTAGGTTGAAATTTTCCATGCCTCATTTAAGCTCAAAGTCATTTAAAAATTAATTTTTAAAGTCTTAGGGCAGTTACTGGGCCTATCACAGAAACCTCTTCTAATTCCAGTGAAGGCAAGAGAAGAAACAAAGAGAAGTTTTTGTGTAGAGTGGAAGACATTTATGCCTGTAACTAGATCCCTGAAGCCCATATAGTCTAGATGTACTATGATCACTGCATCCTCACAGCCTGCACCTACAGTCATTGCACCTATGTAGCCCACACCTATGGCCACTGCACTGAACTCATTTCCTAAAGCCACCGGAGTAGACTCCCTGAGACCTGAGGAGTCTCGATCACTGCATAGCTAGTCTTCGGCATGGACACCGAGAGGTTATAAACATCCTTAGAGATCAGATGCCCAGGATACTGCGCAGTAAACCTAGCCAGCTGTCGTGAATTGTGATGAATCATGGTGTCATAGGTCAGGCCTCTGCTATGTCCTTCTCTTCTCTCCTTTACTCTATGGAGCAAATAAAATAATTAAAAAAAAAATCCGAAGTATTTTACTTTCACAAGACATGGGCCATTAGAAATCCCTTTGATGCTTTTTATTGAAGAATGACACCCTTGGTGTTAGTTGTGGAGCAATATTGTCACAGAGGTCTCCAAGCTGGTCTGCAGGCTCTAATTTTTGGCCTTGGGTATCTATCTACGTGTGTAGCTATATGTGCATCCCTCACCTATTACAGGTGCCTCAGGAAGGGCTTGGCTTGCTGAAGGCTGCTGCCGTGTGAGGGAAGGCTGTTACAGAGGACAAAAAGGACCAGAGGAAAGAAACCACAGGTTCATGTCCTTCTGGACCCAAATAAGAAAAATTACATCCCTTTATCTTCTTGTGTCATGAATCTTTACCTCATGCTTGATTTAAACTTTATTTTTATCATGTGCCATTAAAAACTCATCACTTTTGAAATCATGTAGCTTAGTATTTACTTAAAAAAAAAAAAAAGAGAGACAACTATCAACTTGCCCCAGGGCTTTTAAAAAGATGACTTATGACTTCTGTCTTCCTGAAGGCATAGCCATGTGTGTCTCTGAGTTTGTGTCTGCTTATTCTCTTCCTGTAGGTCCCCCATGTAGACATATACATATATATCCGTGTAGGTTCACAATTTCCCTCAAGAAAGAAGGAGAGTTTTGTAATGAAAAGCAACATTTTCTGTGGCTTTATGCCAAGGGTACCGGATCCTTGTCTTTTTCCAGTTGATGTATCCTAACCATTCTCTGTCAGGCAAAAACCTCTGTGAATTCTCTATGATGTCTCTTCCAAGTACCACATCCGCCTCTGCTTTGTGGGGCTCAGTTCTGGGTAACTTTGTCTCTTAGGCCCTCTGTCATATACAGGGACAAAGTAGAATCTGTTGTTCAGGGGGGTGTGGGGGGACATAATTAGCAACAATAGCAATAACAAGAGTTTTTCTTCACAAGAATCTAATTCACAATATTCCTGGAGGAATTTACTGGCTTTCTTTCTAGCTGGAGCCTAGCTTACCCTTTCTTTCCTCAATGCAGTTAGACACAGGCTGTTGGACATGATTTGATCAGTTTTAGGCTTGAGAAGGTAGAATTCATTGTCTATGTTTCCTTTCATCTTTAGAATGTGTCCAGAGCTCCGGGTTGTCGGTAACTGAACTCTGGTAGAAACTTTCTAGGATAATTGGGAACATTTGGCAACCTGCTCCTTTGCATTTTGTGGCTTAGCTGGGGAAATGTGTATCGTGTGACTGAAAAACTGACTTTTAAATATAAGTTAAATGCAGTTAATTCTGATTTAAATAGGTGCATGGCTAGGGACCACTCTATTTTAGATCTGATGAGTAGAAAATTTAAATCTTAAATACTGTCCAGGAATTTTTGGCAAAATGACTTTTAGTGTCTACTGCTACTAACAAATAGCTCCAAACCTAATGGCTATAAATAGTATTTTGTTGCTTTTTCTTAGAATTTTGTGGATTGGCTATGCTCAGGTTTCACCTGAGGCCCCTGCTGTGTAACAATCAAATGCCAGGTGGGGTTGGTTCCATCTGCTGTATTCCTTGGACGTACAGCAATAATGACTTTCCATTTTGTGTCCAGTTCCTGGAATGCTTTGTCTGGATTACATGGGACTACTCTGACATCTTGACCCCAGGGAGACCCCCAGGGTCTGTGTGTGACCACTGTTATTTTTGCTCATAGCAAGGAAAACTCAGAAAGTTAAGATTCTTACAAAATGTCTAGCTTCCCCACTGTTAATGTTTCAAGAGTCGGGAAGCTAATGACGCCATGTTTCTCAGGCCTAGTATCACACCTGTGAAGATTGTTCAGAGCAATGTCTGGGTTTAAGAGGAAATGTCCCGAACCTCACCTGTGTATAGGAAAGGGTAAAAGACTTGTTTCTGTGTATAGTTTTCAGGTTCTTTGTAGTAGCGTATTCCCCTAACTAGAAGGAAATGTAAGAGGCAAAGCAATTGACTTCTCTGCGTCACCAGTGGAGTGATTTCACTTGTTTATCTGGTAGCTAAGAAGTGGGTGGCAAGCACAAAGACTTCTGTGGTTCTGATGGGGATTTCAGTTAGGTATAAATGGAACTGGGACTGCCACGGTGAGTTCAAATGGGTTCTTATCCCTTACAAGTGCCAACCAGGGATCATTATGAGAGAAGCAAATGTCATTAGATTAGGGTCATTTTCAAGTTATTGGGAAATCAAATTCTGGATACAATACCTCCCCACCATACATGTATTCATTGCATGTGCATATTTGCAAATATAACAACATATATTTAGTCACCATTTATTTAGCTCATATAGCATTAGTGCTTCATTCTCTCTCCCAATGTACATATATGTGCATGGAGTATTGGTGTATTGTGTGTGTGTTGCACATGTGTGTGTATGGTGTGTGATATATGTAGAGGCCATGGGGGCTGTCACATATCTATATTCCCCTGTCCCTTTCCACCTTATTTGAAAGCATTTTATTACACTTATTACTTTATTGGTGTGAATACTCCTGGCATCTGTGTGGAGGTCAGAGGATAACTTTCAGGATTCAGTTCTCTCCTTTCAGTGTGTGTATTCCAGAAATCACCCTCAGAAACCATCAGGCTTGGGGGCAAGCAGCCTCATCCATTGGTCCATCTCACCTGCCAGTCTCAGTGTTATTAGTTTAATGAAACTAGACATTTTGGCGTCACACTTTTCCTTAAAACAATGATTAGTAGCCCTATGTGAATAAATATCCCTCAGTTTCTATAGGCACTGATAGAGCCCTGGATTTTTCAGGTGGCTCAACAGAGAAGTTTGCCTGTTTGATACGTGTTTCATTTAACATTCAGAACATTTTGGTTTGGCAACGACTGCCTCCAGCTTTGAAACATCTGCATGGTATCCTGCTCACAGCCAGTGTTCACCTGTCATCCAGGAGAATTATGCCCAGGTAGCATGGCTTCTGTCCCTGAACATAGCTTATTATTTCCAGGACTGCTGGGAATAATTTTGTCTTACCATTTGGTGTTAATCAGTACTGTGCACGGGACACCATGAAAGGCTGGAGTCTAGGTGTCCTCATCGTGGGGTGGGTTTGCACTTGCCTCAGATGGAAGGATTTTGGTTCCTTCCTGGAACTACCCCCCCAGCCCAGCTGCCCTGTCAGAGGCCTCCCAGAAGAGGTTTAGTGATGCTTTGATTTGCATTTCTGCTCTTTGTTTCTTAGATCTTTGTGGTGGAGAGTGTTTTTTAGGTAATCAAATACAACAAGGCTTTAAGATCTTCCCCGTAGAAGAAAGTCTGGCTTTGTAGGGCTTGTGGATGCTCACTGATCAAAGGAATACTTTTCTTACTATGGTCTAGGGGCCCCACTAAGGGGGTGACTGGAATCCTGATGATTCTTCTTGTTCTGCTGTCACCTCCATTCTGAGCACACAGGAAGCCACATACCGTGTTTCCATAGGTTTTGCCTGGGTCTACTCTGCATTGGTCTTCTTTGGCGGCTGTGGCTGAGGCCATAGCCCTCTCTTTAATAACTAGTAGCTGTGCCTTCTAGCACCAGGTAGAACCTTTGAGAGAATGGATAACAGATGTTTTTTGGAACTGAGGATGTTTCCAGGGTAGCATTCTTTGGAATGTGATCTGCACAGCCCACACCTCAGGAGGTCACACTGCTTCTCCCTGCTCCCAGCTGCATCACATCTCTAACAACTCACCCACTCTTCTCTCCTTCAAGATAGTTTTTATCTCCTACCAAAGAGACCCCCTTAAATGTTTCCTGGTCAAGTCCTGCCCCACTTCCCCCATTGTTCCTCACTTCCATTTGCGGAAATGCAAATGTCCTCACTGCTATTGAAAACTCGAAGCTTTGTTGGCTTCTCAGACTCCTCGTGCACTCATTCATCTCCTAAAATATTCACAAGCAAGTGACATCATCTCTCCTCAGGTCGCTTCTGTACATCTATCTCTTTCTTCTTCTCCACCCTTCAGAGCAAACGCCAACATGTGTGTCCCTGTTAAGGTTTCATTTGAATATCACTGCTTTCTTGCATAGCCTGTGTGTCATGGATTTACTCACTCCACGTGCTCCGGCAGTTCATAGGTGGAGTAGATGTTGGAGTGGGATCTCAAAGCCCTGGATGTGAGCCTGAGTGGTAGTTGAGTTGATCAGCCTGCCAGCTCTCCCACAAGTGCACCACCAGGGCCAACTCTCCAGTACTGCCCAAGCTAACTCATCCAAGTTTCATACCTGGCAAGGGATAGGGCCAACTCACCTTTGCTCCTGCCACCAGAGCTAGCTCTACCGTGCTGCTGCTCAGGCAAAGGTGTAGAGTTCCTCTTCTGAGTGCTGTAGCCAGTGAGGGGGCCGGGCCAGCTCTCCCCTTCTCATGACCTAGGAGACAGCTCTCCTGCACTCTTGCCATGGAGTCAGCTCTCCCAGGCTGCTTAGGGGATGGGAAGGGCCAGCTCAGCATAGTTCTCCACCATCAATATTGCCTCAAATGGTAGCCCAGAACAGGGACATCTGCCTGATCTTTGGTGGTAACACAGGCCTCAGCATCAACACAGAACCCCAGCTGTGATAGAACCAAGGACCCAGACATTACCCTCTGGCAGCAGCATGGGTCCAGGTGTCATTATGGCTTCAGGTGGTCACACAGGCACTCAGATCAGCATGTTCCCCATTGGCATCATGTCCCTTAGACATCCACTTGGTCTTTAGTGGTAACTCATGCTATAGACATTGGCACAGACCCCAACTACAGCAGAATCATGGATCCAGTCATGGCCCTTGGCAGCAGCCTGGGCCCAGACATAACCATGGCACGGGTGAGTGCACTGTACCCCATAAACTCAGTATTTGTAATGTGTCAGAATCTCCTAAATTGCTGAATATTAACATGAATTTCAAATTATGTAACAAATATCTATTAACATTTCAATTTTATTGAAAATGTTCTTTTACACCTTGACTCTACTTTTAATGATAACTATAAAAAGTACCTTTGGAGCACTTTATAGATCACAGTGTGGCAGTGCCCAAGGTAATTTTAGATAGTACTCATGTACAAAAGCAGTTGTATGTTGAAGACAATACAGAGGAAGGAGTTTTTATTCTGTAGATAGCCTTGTTCCTTATTTCATACTACTGGGCACTGCTTTGTGTAAGTTCATGCCTAGCCCAGCCTGGCTCACATGAGAGGCTCCATTGGCTTTTAGTAAGCCACATGGTAAAAGCATCCACACATATTTCTTCTGATAGCTCCAGGCTCTGCTCCACAGCTGCTACTCGTGAACAAGAATAGCCAGTGAAATCCTAGTATGTTGTTGTCAGAGAACTGTTTATAACCAGGAGAATGATAGAGTGGTAGGCAAGAATACATGGAGATAGCAGTGGTGTGTGAGTCCATTTTACACAGGGCTGACCACCCGTACTGGTGAGGGCAATACAATGCTGGGATTATTAGCAAGGACCAATTCTGTTCCTATGGATGGAGGTTTTGGGAGATGAGATGGGGCCACCACCTTCTACACATATCAGAAGTGCTTCAGCCTTGTCTCTCACTGAAGCCACTGGAAGGGCCTACTAACATAGACTTAAGACACAGTAGTGCAAAACTTTGTAATGCTGTTGTTTCTTTACAGTCTCCGTCTTCCCTTGTATAAAAATATTTCCTCGCATTACATTCATTAAAAATTTAATAACATGGAGACTCCATTCCTGTGATAGCCTTTATAGAGATGCATTAAAAACCAAACCAAACCCATGATCCAAGCAGAGGCTGTTTCCAGGTGCATGGGGTCTTTCTGGCTTTCTGGGAGCTTCAGTGCAGGACTCAGCACTTTGAATGAGCACTTAGCTCATTCAATAAATAAACAAGTAAAAATAAAGTGAAGTACGGGCATCTTGGGTGCTTTTCATATTACTCTGCAGCTCACATCTGGTTTAGAGTCTTGACTCTGCTTCATCACGGTACATACCCTTTGCCAGTGCAACACCCAGGTGCCCTACTTTTTATCTTCTCCATTATTACTCCTTTGACCTTTTGTTTGACCTTGTTGCAGTGCTGACATTGAAGCCTGGACTCATGTACAC
Organism: Mastomys coucha; assembly: GCF_008632895.1. Classification (NCBI taxonomy): domain Eukaryota; kingdom Metazoa; phylum Chordata; class Mammalia; order Rodentia; family Muridae; genus Mastomys; species Mastomys coucha. The sequence continues at coordinate 79,108,001 of NW_022196898.1, forward strand.
CAGTTACATGCAAAGCTCTAGCCTTCCCTTGTCATCTGAAGCCTGGCCAACTCACACCAATGGGCTAACAAAACAGATTTTTACAGCAAATCTTTTGCCCAGCAAAAGATAACATTTTCTCTGCCCTTGTATTGTAATGTTAGAGGCGATGTCTTATTTTCATGTTCCTATCCCTTCTCTTTCTTTCCTTTTCCTACCTTATATTTTCACGTATGTTTGTATGTATTGCATGTTCATCTGTTTTTACATTTTCTTTTTTGAGTCTGATTACACTTTTCCAGGCTTTAAAAAATAAAATAACTTCTTTAAAAGGAAGTTGCAGTGTGAAACCATGGTTTGTATGTTTTTGGGACAGAATTTTGCGAACCAGCATAGGCTGGACTTGAACTTACTCTGTAGCCCAGGCTGATCTCAAACTTGAAGTCTCCTTGCCTCATCCTCATGAGAGCATGAAGTTTTTAGTAGAGTGTTTCTTGTATAGTTTGGAAAATATATGACAATGTAGTTATATCCAAAGCACATCAAGTGTCTCTGCATATAAGATATAGGACAGTTTGTCTCTTCTTCCCAGGTAGCCGGCTGTTGAGATTTTTGTCTTCTTTGGAAGTTCTACTGCTTTAGGATACTAAAGGGACCATTCTGGAGGAACAGGAAATACAAGGGATCAGCCACGTGTAAACTCCACCCTGAGTGCTTATTCAGGAAATGTCCTCTCAGAGGTGGGAGAGATGGACAGCCATCATGCTCTGAATGGAGGTTGTGAAGAGTGCTTTAAGTACTTTAGGATTTATTGATAATGCCATAAGCTGTCAAGGGATGTTTGAACATAAAGACATGCTCAAATTCAAAGAAACACTTTGGTTTGGAGGATTGTGTTGGTTCTAAACTGTTGGTTTTATGTAAAGTAGAGGTTGGGATTTAAAAAAACTAAAACCTTTATTCTTCTCTCATACATTACATCCTGACCACAGTTTCCTCTTCTTCCACCCCTTCAAGTCCTTCTCTCTACCTCCTCTTTCACCAAATCAACTCTTCCTCTGTTCCCTTCTCCCCACAAAAAGATCAGACCTCCCAGGGGTATCTACCGAGCATGACCTAACAAAGCACTATAAGACTGGACGCAAACCCTCATATCAAGGCTGGACTTATAGGTCTTAATGGCTAGAGCCAGCAATGTGACATCTATCAAGGAAAATGGTGTTGGCGAAAGACCCTATGAGAATGAGAGCTGCAGCTGAGTGTTCGAGAATATATAACAATGGTAGCCAGCATTTAATGAGTTCTTCCATAGTTCGGATTTATAAGGACCTCACTAATGGTGTTAGGAGACAGGACATTGGAGGTCATTTGGTTCTGGAGGAATAACATCAAAAGTGGGATGAGTGCTCTTATAAAAGAAGCTGCCTTGCTGGTACATCCATCATGGAATGATACAGTGAGAGAACATCAGTGTGGACCAAGAAACAGACCCCCATCAGACACTGCTGATGCTCTGAAGTCAATTTTACCACTTCAAGAACTATGAGAAATGCAATTCCTATCATAGTTGCATACATTTAGTTTATAGCATTTGTTGCAGTTGACCCAATACTATATATAAGGTATTTTCTTACTATGCATTGCAAACGTTTTGAAGCTTAGCAGTCTCTTAAAATTCTTTTCGGTCTTTATTTTGAAACTAAACATTTATTTTATGACTGATTGCTGAAATCCTCAAGTATGCAACAGCTGACCTCCTGGGCTTAGGTGTTACTCCTCCGTGGAATTCATGTCTCAGTCTGTGTTGCTGAGTGTAGATAGTGTTCAGTCTTAGTATTCACACTCCAGTCTTACTTTCCCTGGTGCTTAATAGGAATAAGCATATTTGCTACAGGCTGATGCTGAAGGTGGTCAGCTTTTGAGTCACAACGCAGCACAACAAGTCTTAATGGCTTGAGCCAACAATATGACATCTATTGAGAAAAAAGTATAGGCTGAAGACCCTATCGGAATGAGAGCTGACAATCCCTCCACCATCTTGCTTCTTCCATTAAGGTCAAAGAGACAATAAGGGAGGGCCTTCCTGCTGGTCTCTCTTTTAAAACTTAAAAAAAAAAATAAAAGAAAGAAGAAGAAACACTCCCAAGGATGCTAGAATGTATGTTTGGTTCTGAAAGAGTTTGTAGGAAGTAAATCTCAACAATAGCAGTTTATTTCGAATGTATTTTGTTTTCTCCTAAATATAAATTGGTATTTAGTCATTATTCTGAGTGTTGAATCATTACAGTGAAGAATTAAGAAGGGGAAAGCAATGTGACTATGGAGTATAGAGGTGGAGTTTTGAGGAGGCGCTTAGTATTTCATAAGATCAGGAAGGGGGAATTCGAGGAGTTGAATACTAAATGTTTTATACAGAAAAGGAGACAGTCAGACACATAAAATCTGATACTGCCTTGGTCCTCTATCAGCAATAAATTTATTACTGTCTGCTAGCTTATGGGTGCCTTAGCTATCAGAGTGTAACTTGAAGGACATGGGGCAGGTTGGATTAAAGATTTCACCAACTGACCAACAACAAACCAAACCAAACAAATGAAAAGCAAAACCAAACCCAAGCTTATACAGAGGGCTGAGTGTTGACTTGAGGTCTGTGAGACCCAAAACATGAGTAGAACTGGGGACAAGAATCTCGGAGAGCATTACTTTCGAGAGAAAGAAGATAAATAGAAAACAAAACAAAAAAAAGGGCCGGAGACGTGGATCAGCAGTTAAGAGCACTGGCTGCTCTTTCAAGGTCTTGAGTTCAATTCCCAGCAACCATATGGTGGCTCACAACCATCTATAAGCAGTTCTGATGCCTGTAGGTATACATGAAGATAGAGCATTCATATACATAAAATAAATGAACAAGTAAATATTAAAAAACAAACAAAAAAGATGCTCCCTTGTAGCAGAGACAGAAAATGAGGCAGTAAGAGATGTAACTAGTAATCATACAGGAATAAAAAGAAGATCCACAATTAAAGAAGTTATCCATTCAAGAAATTAGACATTACTATTTTGACAAAACAGGCTGATGTTAAACTGGAAATCCTAATGTCTAATAGAAATAGCAGATGACCTTCCTAAGGAAGGCTCTATGAGAATAAAACAAAAGTTTTACCTGGTAAACATTTCCTTCATAGAATTGGTCAGACAGCAGAATGATATGTCATACTGAATTCAGTTTCACCAGGCAAGCATGGAGTTTAAGGAATGCAGCTTCAGGCTGGGGAGATGACTCAATGGTTACAAGAGCTTGTATCTCGATGACACCTAGGCTGAGGTCCCATCGCCCACATCAGATGGATCATAGCTGCCTGTAACTTCACTTCTAGGATTTGACACCCTTTGCACCTAGCAGGTACCTGCACATACTGAAACTCACACATACATGTACATGTATACACACACACACACACACACACACACACACACACAAATGAATATCAATAGATCTTTCCAAAAAAAGTGCAGTGTTATCCAAATGAGCCTCTCTTAACTGAAAAATGAAAAAGGGCTTGTTGGCAAGAAGACTGACTTAGAACATCTAGAAAATATGACTGTAGGTCCAAGACCAAACAAAGCTGGTGGCATACTGAGAGGAAAGGATGTGAACAGTATATATATATATATATATATATATA